>NW_025335549.1:4832303-4857467 GCF_004798865.1 Varanus komodoensis
TTTTCTTTTCTTTTCTTTTCTTTTCTTTTCTTTTCTTTTCTTTTCTTACATTTTGTATTGTTAAGCCATCCCGAGACTTCGGTAATGAGACAGTCTAGACAAGTTTTTAATAAATAAATAAAATAAACTACCTTAGGCAGAGCCGGCCATCGATCCAACGAGTCCACTGTCTTTGCAAAGTGGTTCCTAAGTAGGGTGCTTTGTTACCCACAGCAAAAACACCTGGACTGGGATTGAACAAGTCAAGTTATGTGGCAACAGGTAATTATGCTAATCCACCTGCACATGAAGCAGGGGAACTAACCCACCCTGGCTTATTTTCCCAGCTGTGATTGTGTGGCCAGACTGCTGCTGGCAGCAACCCGTCCTCTTTTACCTGGATATGCTGGTGATTCAGCCAGGGACCCCCTGCATGCAAGCAGGTGCTCTGCTAGAGCTCTTCAGCCACAGGGCTCTGTTACACCCAGTGCGTGTCTTTGTGTGAGTGAACTGGAAAGAATTTGGTCTCTCTTCTTTGCTCTGCTTCTTGTTTTCTCCAGTTCGAGGCAGAAAGCACACCGAGGGGAGACAGTGAGCTGCTGCTAGGTGGAAGAGTCCATTTCAGTGTGGATATTTTATGAAAGTCAGCTGTAGAAGGAAATGGGATGGGGATTTTGTGCCAGGCTGAACTGGCCACTAAATGTCAGTGTTGCTCCAGGTGAACACAAGAAGGGAGTGAGGAGGATTTATGATCCTCGCTGGTTGGGAAGCTTGAAAAGTTGAAAGGCTATTGGCAGACTAAAACAAATAAAATAGGCTCCTGCATTTTAATCTGAATCCTGCTCTTCCACCTTAACCTTCCCTGAATCTGTAAATCTGGGAAGCACCCCCAGTATCCATAATATTGCAGGCACAGGGACAATACTATATGCCTCTTTCAAACCAGATATTGTATTCCTTCATTTATAAAATGCTTGCAATTGACTGAGTTCTGCACACAGATTGCAAGCAAGCCAGCAGGTGCTTCTTCCTAAAAAGCTCCAGTGCTTACTTCCTCACAACCCAGCGGTGGCCTAGGGAGACACCTGATTCACACCTAACAACAGTTTGAAGCAGAGGTTATTGGCTGCCATTGAATTATGGGTGCAAATCCTGTGCTTGTTTAAATATGGATTGCTAAGCACAAATAACCTCAGATCTCACATTCTAGCAATAAACCATGGGCTTGCTCTGTGGCATGTTTGTGGCTGATTTCAGAGCTACACCACAGTGCAAGCTGTGCGTGGAACAGCAACCCGCGATTGACCAGGGAAAGGAAGCCATGGTGGTCTCTTGGCCTCATCCTTGGGCATGCCATTCATGCGGCACAACATTTGCGTAATCACCCTTCATGGCATGTGGCTTGCTGTGTCATCCAAACCAAGCAAAGGTTGTGGAGGGGAGTGGCTTCCAAATCATCCCATGGGTTCTGGAGTAGTTTTCAAGCCAGCTCTAATGCATCCCTTTTCAGGGTTAGAGAACAGAACCACCTTTGTGGCATGAGAGTGATTAGGTAAATCATATGAGAGATGGTGAGCACACATCAGGCAGGGCAAAGAAACTCGCATGGGTCTTTCCCTAGTGATTGTGCAAGTCGAGCCAGCGTGACTTTGCTTCTGAATTCAGTTTTGGTGGGCCAGTGCCATAATTTAAGTGAAGCTAAAATGCAAAGGTGCAGATGCTCAGAGTATGACCTTTTTAAAAATCAGGCTCAACCAAGTTTTCTTTTAACAGATCACAAACACAAAAGCAGCTGCGAATGAAATGACCTTGAAGGGAGCACCAAAATGTTAGCTGTGCACTTCACTTCACAAGTCATCCTCATGTGTATGGAAGATATACAATGACCAGACTACACTCCTGGCTGAGGGACACTGAGTGGAACATCAAACGAACACCTTGAGGACACAATCCGAGGCACATATAGGCAGGAAAAAGGGCCTACAATTCCTAGCATGGCTGGCAGGGCAACGAGGAACGCTGTGCAGATTTTTTCTGTCTAAAGACAAAGAATGTCACCCTCAGACAGAGAGGGAATCACTGACATAATGGCTCAAAGCAAGAGGAGCTGCGGGGGGTCCTTTCCCTTTGTTCTTTTCTGTTTCTTTTCCTGCTGTTAGGCAAAGAGTATTAGGGAAGTACTGTTTCACTTACCTAAGGGAAATTCCGACATTCAATGGTTATTAATATCAGCACTGGTTTGCATATGTCAGTGCAATGTTACCAATGAGGAATGAGCACTGAAATAAAGAGGGTAAGCATCTTTTGAGAGTGTATAGATGCAAGCTTTCTGGCTGAGAGGGTGTCCTATTGGCTGCTGCGCATGATGTATGTTTCCTTTATTCCTGAACTGGTGAGTGCGTACTGAGAACAAAAGTAGGATTCTGGCACATGCTTGGTGCTTCTGCATTGGAGCTTCCGATGAGCGCACCCCACAAGGAGCTAGCAGGTGTGCATCAGGGGTGCGGGGCATCAGGCTCAGAGTCCCAAATCTGGGACTTCAGGTTCCCCAGAAGGCAATGCCCCTTTCCCTTGTCCTTATCTAAGCATCCATGGTTTGTTTGTTTCCTAGTTCTTGTGATCTTCCCCCATGATTCAGAAAGTCTAGCACTGAAATATCCCCCATGATTCAGAAAGTCTAGCACTAGCATTCAAATATTTCTTTTAAGGATTAGTTGAGTCTCTTCAGCCTGGAGAAGAGGAGATTCTGAGGGGAACTTTTGGCGATATATAGGTATGTGAGGGGGTGTCACATGGAGGTGTGCAGAGACCTGTTCCCCCCTGCAGAGGAGGGCAGGATGCGCTCCAGCAGAGCCAAGCTCAAGGAATCAAGGTTCAATTTGGATGCCAGGAAGCACTTCCTGACAGTTAGGACCCCGAGGATGTGGAACGGGTTTCCACGGGAGGTGGTTGAGGCCCCATTGGTGAGGATGGGCTGGACATGTACATAGTAGGCATGTCATGAGCGGAGCTGGCTAGAGCTGGGGGTCAGACTAGATGGCCCGGGGGAACCCTTCTGACTTGCTCTGTTTCTGTTTCTGTTTCTGTTTCTGTTTCTGTTTCTGTGTTAGTTCCTAGCAGTAAGAACTTTGAGATAAAGAGCTGGCATGTTTGGCTCTGCTTTCTTTTCCTTTGGCCCTCTTGCCATTTGTAATGAGGTCCTTGGAAGGTTTTCTGTAACAGCATTTCAGCCTTTGGGCAGAAATAGTTTCTAGACCTATTTATGGTTCCTGCGTAACTCATTTATTAGCTCCAGACTCATTATTATATTAATTAAAAGAGGTTCCAGTCTAATTTATTAATGCAGCTTCTACTTCTCGTACAGCAAAAATCCCATATAAACCAACCCAAATGGCACTTTTGTCTCCACCAGAAGCTAGGGTTTTTTGCAAATTGAATGGGTTTTGTAAATTAGGCAGTGTGTTGATTGCCCTTTCCAGGTGAATCCACCCCAACTACTACAACAGGGAACAAACAATATTTTTGTTGGGAACAACCATTTTCACACACCTCACCCCCACCCCACAGACACACTGCCTCTGAGCTTCTGTGTAAACTGCAGCCTCCATCAGAGGGAACAGGGCTCCATTACACCATTGCTATTTATATGTCAGTGTTTTTAGTGTTTGTCTTAATGTCCCATTTCTACGTTTTTGTGAGTATATGTGAATATTATAAGTGCCTTGGGGACTGGATCTTTTTTTAGAAAAATACTTTTTAACTATGGATTAGTAACAAATAAATGCAATAAGAAGGGAGATTCCTCTAAAAGCCATTCAGCCTTCTTGGAAGAGGAGTATTATTATTATTATTATTATTATTATTATTATTATTATTATTATTATTATTTTCAAACAGTCCCTTCCACCCCTGCAATTTAAACTGTATTATTATCTCCTGACATAATGTCATTTGGTATTTGATAACTTTTCTGAAAAAAAGATATTATCTACATGTAAACAATATTTAGTCTAATGGCTGCCTTCCAAGCTTTGTTTGTTTTCCAGATTGCAACATTTTAAGACAAGATTCAGTGAAAATGATGATCAAGGAATGTTTGCAATACTGTCACAACATCCAGAAACAATTATTCTTCCAGAGCATTTGGTTTGCCTGTACTTCCAGCTTTGCTCTGAAAGAGACCATTTTCCATCTGTGAGCCATGCTCTCACTGGAATTATTTTCAGAGTAAGATTCGCAAAATATGTGTGAACTCTTGCGATCTCCTGAGAAGATTTGTTTCAAAAACGCTTTAGGACTGGATTCAGTCGGACTCACACTTTAAGCAGACAATTTCGAATCAGTGGGACCTAATGTTGCGATGATCAGCTTCAGTCTGCCTGTGGGCACCTCCGTGTCCTTGGACACCCATCTCATCACCCAACAGGTAGCCTTACCCATCCGACTTTACTTTAAGACAATCAAATGTTCTTCACAGCAGTTTCTCGGAAGCATGTCCGCCATGTCCATGGCCGCCACTTTGTGATGCTGCCTAGGACAGCTTCTTACATTGCTTGCAGGTCCCAAAAGGTTGCCTTCTCCCGATTCGGGCAATGCTCTGGTGGTTATACCAAACTGATACACACTTATAGCGCAGAGTTGCCCTTCATAGCCACCGGTTGCTGCTCCTCACTAAAGGTCAAGGCCTCATTCCTTTGGGAACGTCTCCCCTGCGCAATCCCCACTGAACTGAGCTCAACCCACACATCCAGGCCCTCAGACCTCCTCCGCAGAGTTCAGCCAGCTCCATTTAAATGATCCAATTTTCTAGCTTCTTGTTGCATGCAGCGCCTTGCAGCTGGAATTTCCACACAGAGGGCTGCTTGCACAGCGAGGGCTTTATTTATTAGTCTGTCATTACAGTTTCTTTCACACTTCTATAGCTCTCACGGTGTGAATAGTCCAACAAATTAACAGCCCAGTTCTCAGTGGCATGCTGGAAATTTTGACATGTGCTTCAGGTGGTTAGAATATCAATCACTAGCATGTGGTTGGTTCTGCCTGTTCGCATTCTCCATGTTTGATATTGAGCCTGATGAACTGCATACACACACATGCACATGTTCTGCTTGAAGGAAAAAAGGAAAGCTCCCCTCTCTCTCACACACACACACACGCTTGACCACCTCAATCTGACTCAATTTCAAGCATGAAATGAAGCTGTTAATTCCACCCCTAACATGCATCCTGGCATAAAATGCATCTTGTGTGGGAAGTTCAGTACATAAATAGATTCATCTGACCGTGTACAGTGGAATGGAGCCAGGTGGCACATCATGGGAACGCATGAAGTGAAAGTTGCTAACTCCTCTTGGGAGAGGGTTTTTTTGAACACCCCATAGTGAAGGCAGGAAGTGTTGAAGCTCAGGATGAACTCCAGCAAATACACCCTAAATATTTTAACATAACTGTGGAGCCTAAACTGGGACATGAAGAAGGCAGTGATTTAGAAGGAACCAGAAAACAGGAAAAGTATCCCCTGAAGGGAGGGGGGGGGGGTGGTTGGAGCTGCAGAAGCCCTACAAAAAGCCACAGCGCTTGTGCAGCAGACAGGTAGTGACGACTGCCCCCTGCAAAGGGCAGAGAAGTGTGTTCCCAGAGAAGAAACCCATCAAAGACAACTACTCACTATGTCCATAGGATACCTATGTCGTAACTGCCAATATTTATTTGTTTTATTGCATTTATATCCCACCATTGTCCCTCTTGAAAGGAAATCGGGGTGGCTTATGTAGGGGTCCTCCTCACTGTGTGATCCTCACGACAACGCATAAGTTAGACCAGGCTGAGAATAAGTGACTGATTGATTCACCATCACTTGTGAGCTTCACGGCTGGATGGTGACTAGAAACAGGCTCTGCTGAGTCCCATTCTGATGCTCTAACCACTACTCCACACTAGCTTTCATTCTGCTCCTGAATACCAGTTTCTAGGAATTCATGTCCTCCTTGTGGTCCTGCCTTAAGCATGACAGAAATGAAACTTGTGTCTGATGCAGCAGGGATCTTCTTATGTCCTCAGTTCAAGCTGGGTTCTTGCGGGGCCTTTCCATCCCCTTACTGGATTAGAGGGATGCATCCAAAACATATCCACAATGGGCCACACATAGCATAAACCCATTCAAATCAAGGGGACCTCAGACTGGCATTGACCTAGCTAACGTTCTCCTGGTGTCTACAGGACTACTTGAAGTATGGATAACTCAGGATCTGGCCCATTTTGCTCTGCTACACATCCTTGTAGTTCTGAATTGCAGGGAAAGTTGTGTGGCATGGACCAAGAGATGCATGGCTACCATTATGGCAGGCTTTCTTTCTGAGCCAATGAGCTTCAAAGGAAACCCAGGGCTGCTCAGGATGCCATTTCATGATTGCTGCCTTTGCTGGTCTTTACATAGGAGAAATAGCAGGGAGAAAGCCTACGCTACAACCCTACACTCACTTTCCTGGGACTTTCTCTCTCTCTTGAGCTTCTTTTTCTGTTGAACTCAAAGGAACACTTCTGAGAAAGCAAGAAAAGTCTCTCCACACAAGGCAGGGTTACTTGCCTTGCTCAGTCTGGAGGAATTTGTGGGGACGGGAGAGATGATGAGTCTCATGGTCCCTCATTGTGAGCAATGCCTCTCTTGTCCTTTCCAGCAAGGGAATCCAGGCATGATCACTTCTTCTTACATCCAGAAGCTGGAGGGCTTCTCTCAAAATGGCAGCCACATTGTTGTCTGCGGCTGCTGCTGCAGTGGTAGCCTCCCTGGGTTGTGTGAAGACAATAGGAACCGCAGCACAGAGCATAAGCTTGTAATCATCCAAGGAGTAGTGAAGAACATGTTTAATTACGATAGTAGCACATCTCTTTGCTTCCTTCTGGCTTCTGTATAGCTTCCTGCTGCAGATTCCCAGTTGCCAGATCCCTGGATTTTGCGCAACCTGGGGTCAACAGCACATCAGCATCAGTACTCCTTGTCCAGCTGTGCTTCAGGATCAGCTCCCACATGCCTCCAATCCATCTGAACACCCATGGTTTGGCCACAGGCCACATCTGTGTTGCTTGTGTAGTCCTAGCAGAAAGTCAAGTTGCTGACCCTCATGTCAACCAAGAAGGTGAGTTCTAAGGATCGTGAAGGTCTGATTCCTTCTCAAATTGGCTAGTAGACTTGGGAGAAGACTTGGCTGGTTAAAGCGCAGTCTTATGGCCTTGCTACATTATCTGGGAGACAAAGGGAATTTTGGACTCGAAGGACTGAGGTTCCCTGATGCTGGCGCTTGGACACTGAAGGCTGAACCCACATTCTTCAGCCTCAGCCATCTTGGAAAGCTCGATGTCAGCTGCCCCAACCCCAAGGTCCCAACTGGACCTTGGGAATGGAAAGGGACCTGCTGGGGATGACAAGGGAAGGAGGCCGAGGCTACGCAGTGCCTGCCATCCATTCCAATGTCCACCCCACTCCCGCCCCAGCCTCCTTCCTCACGCTTCCCTGGTACTAAATCTCGACAGGCCAAAATGACCAGGATCACTGCAGCCACACAAGCCAACAGGTGTGGAGACTTACGAGCACCTCCTGCATGGCCCATGGGATTGCACTCTTTGAGTCCTAAATGGTTGGGCTGGGTCCAGGTTGGAGGAGGCCCCTTGCAAAGAAGCCGTTGGTGGTGACCAGGTGCTATGTTAGATGTCCTGCAGGACCCCTGATGTCAACTCTCTCTGAGTCTTCTCAGTTAAGGGACCCAGACACCCAATACTAGGAGCTGAGGGCAGATGTTAATAAGGGTAGGTCCTACTGCAACCTCTGCTGTGGTGGCTGGTGTTGACACTGGGACCAGAGAGGACCACATTGTTCTTTCAACACTGCTATTATCTGAAGAGTGGCTTTAGTGGAGCAGCAGGATAGTCTGAGAGCCATATTCCTGCATTTTACTACTGTGTTTTAAAGATGTTTTAAATAGAGCTAGAAAAGAAGTTGAGGTTCTTCAGATGCT
Source organism: Varanus komodoensis (assembly GCF_004798865.1). Lineage (NCBI taxonomy): Eukaryota > Metazoa > Chordata > Lepidosauria > Squamata > Varanidae > Varanus > Varanus komodoensis. Next base: position 4,840,295 of record NW_025335549.1, read on the forward strand.
ACGGAATACCATGCCTATGCAGGGAAAAGTTGCCAGGAATATTCACATAACTGGCAATTTATCTGTTAGTTAAATGTTCAGAATCAGGATTTTTATTTTGTTTTCTTTACAATTTTATTTACAAAATGTATTAAAACTCTTTGTACAAGGCCTCATTAAAATGAGGCTCAGGAATTTATGCCCAAACATGCAGTTTACACTTTTACAGCCATGAGTTTGTTTGGCAAGATTTTTTTTTCTTCTTCTGTTCTGTGAAGTGCAATTTTAACAACCAATAAAGAAATCTCCTTAAAAGTTCTTGTTTTAAAGAAAAAATAAAAGAAATTTTAAAATTCTCAAATGGTTACTGCTGAACTTCCACAGCTTGAAGTTAGTAACAGGATTGGCTTTTGATTTAAAGCAATTGACACTTTTTTAATTAACATGCACATTTTAAAAAATAACAACCCATTTACTAAACCCTTCACTGATGTGAAGCCTTCACTCTGAAAAATTATTTTCATTTGATAAACATACATTTCTCTTTATACAGCTTTTAAGAAAATGTTTCTTTTTTCCTTTTTACTTTTTTTTAACTTAAATACAACATACTTTGCACAGCTTTGCATTTCCTTTTGCTGGAAACATTATAGCATTCAGAAATTTAAAATCACAGTTTCAGGAGAAAGAACATTTCTTTTTGCTTAATATCTCTGTAAAAACATGAGCAGCAACAGGAGACTTTTCTGTATGTTTTATGTTACAGTTTGTGGAAATGTTGTGTGTGTGTGTGTGGTTTTTTCCTCTCCTCTTTATCCCTATACTATATTCATTGATTTAATGAATTATCAAATATATCATCAGTGACCTTTATAAGTTTTGTTTTAATGAGCTATCAAATATATTGTCAGTGACTTCTTTCAAACATTTACGTCTTCTTTTTTAATTTTAAAGAAAAAAATATATTTTATTCATTATTTCTGTTTTATTTTTGTTTAATATCCAGTATGTTATTCATGAAATGAAATCTTGCTGCACTACCAAATTGCACATATTGTCATATTAGAGGTAATTAGTATGTAGATGATTCCTTTATTTTCTATTTCATCTATTTTGTAAAATGATAATGGGATTAGTTTTGTGGAAAAGAAGATGCAGCTATGGACAATAGGAAGCTACCTTAAATTGAGTCAGACCATTGGATCATCTTGCCTAGAGTGTCTACTCCGACTGGAAGCATTTCTTCAAGGTTCCAGGTTGAGAATCTTTTCCAGCCCTATGACCTGAGATCTGTTTAAGAGATGCAAGCTATTGAACTAAGGACCAGTCTATACTCCAAATGTATGTTCTGCCCTGAGCCACTCCAACTGACAAAGATTTCTGGTAGATCCAATTTAGGAACACATCTCCATCTGAAACACTGTAAGGCAGTAACGCAGAGACTCTAGCATGAGTGATGTTTTCTGGAATGCCTTATATTCTTGATGAAACTAAGATGAACCTAAGTACCTTTTTCTTTTTTCACATGTATTCATGAAATGATGATTGACAGCAGCTGAGAAGAGAATAACTACCGGCAACAGTAATGCCAGAGCATCTCGCTGAGCCGGACCGTCTGGTCTCATTTGAGGTACTGTCCTGTTGACTTTACAAGGCGAGGCGAGGCCAAGCCGCAACATTTCGTCTGCGCACAGTGCTAGACTTTTTTAATTACAGAAAAGAAGAAGAGGGGGAAAGGCAGGGATTTGGAAACTGTATTACAAGGACAAACAGATTCCTCAGTTCTCTCTCTTTTGATAGTAGCTGCTATTTTCTGTCCTTCCTTCCTTCCTTCACACACATCCAGAGATATCTGGCTGAGAACAGATGCATGAAGGGTATCTTCTCAAAGCTCTCAGATACGGTTTAATTCTTATGATTCTTTTTTTTTTTTAAAGAAAGCACTTATAGATGTTAAAGAAAATGGGTATAATACTGGCCTGCCCTCTATTTTGCTTCTTGAAGGCTTTCCTTTGTAAGATACTTAATGTTCTTCCCTGATAGATAGATGATCCTCTGCATTGATTTGTTTAAAAAGTTGACGTACATCTCTCCCTGCCCATTCCTCTTCCTTTTTCGTTTTGTATGTTACATTCATTTGTTGGAACTGATGCACTTTTCTGAAAGTATGAGGCAGAATCTAGAGTGGCAATGCTAAACAAAATCCTTACCACCAGGAAAGAAGGAAGGAAGGAAGTAGAGCCACCAGGGAGACAGGTAAAAGACTCCTCTAGGAACAGAAGTACTGGTTTTCTGAGGCATAAGCTTAAGAACTGACTGATGTTTTAATGGGGGGCACTTGAAAACATCTTGTTCCTTTTCAAAAGAATTATGTCCATATTCTGTGCAGTGGTATCAAAGAATGGCTTCTGTTGAACTTTTGTTAAAATTATTTTTACAAGACTTCTCTCTCTCTCTCTCTCTCTCTCTCTCTCTCTCTCTCTCTCTCTCTCTGCCTATTAGAATACTGTCTTGTGATCAGTCTGTTTTCTTGACACTGTTGTTTTATTTTCAAGCAAAGCAAGATTTGTTTTCTTTGTGATGGTTTGCATTGTTTTGAGTCTTAAGAATCTCCCATAAGGCACTGAAGGAAAAAAAAATTCCTATGAAAAGTTCATTGCACCATCGTCAATATGATGTGTCAGGTCTGACACCCGGGGAGGGACTGGAATTGGCTCAGGTCGTCAGGATCGCGGAAGTTTGCCGGGAACTCGGTTGTACCTCCCTTTGCATGCCATTGAATGCACTGGATCTGGAATGAGATTACAAACATTTCAGTTACGTGTTCCCTGTGAGGCTGGGATTGTCATGAAGGCAAAGGGGGAAACTAGGGTAGGATGGAGGAATGAGCTGATTGGAAGAGGTTGCTCTGGAGAGAAATCCTCTCAAAGTACCAGGTGCTATCTTTATGTTCAAGGCATTTCAAAGAAGATTCTTTCTTCAGAGTCAATCACCTGCCTTACAAAACCAAACACTTACGACTTCTTCCTTTAATGAGTCACCAAAGGAGGAAGCCATAAGAGAATCTGAATCTGTAAAGGAGAAAAGTGCAAGAAGGGAAAGAGAACGGATCTTCCCTGTGTATTCCTTCAGTGGGAACTTCTCCTCTTTCTGCTCTGCTCTGATTTGTCTTCTCACAGTGTTACTTACCCTTTCAATTCTTCCTTAAAGCATCTCTGCAAAAGCTGTTTGCCTGGAAAGGCCTGCTCCCAACCTTCAGATGCATATGGGTGGCCAAGTCTTAATACTAAACCTAATGCCAAACTGTAGCTGGCCATTCTTCAAATGAGCTTTGGGCTAATAGGCTCCCTCCTTCTCCTTGTCCTGGGTGGAGTCCAGGCCTTTGCCTGTAATCACACCTCCCCTACCAACAGCCCTGTGGGGCAGTGGAAACCATGGGACCAGCAATGGAGTGGGTGAGGGAGAAAAATGCTGACCCCAATTTTGTAAGCAGGGCCTCCAACCCACCAGGGATCTCATTCCCTAGAAAGTGGTGGTGGTGGGCAAACCAGTCAGCAGCTTATACATGAAGAACTCAGATTAATTTAATGGGGGTGGAGGGAGAGGAAGCAAAATCAATGTTCAGATGAATAAAAGATTTAAACTAAACCTCTAGGGGAATCATTCAATGATCTCCTGATGTTGTCTGGGGGAGCATAGCATAGTTCAGAGTCCCACCTGTGGCCACAAAAAGCACCTTGAGGTTGGAGCAGAGACTTCAACCATGGAAGGAACTTCTCACCACCCTTGCAGCTGGTATGGTTTCTCCCACAGTGGTTGGCTCCAAAAATGGAGGACCTTCTTTGGGCCAGGTGGGCAAAGGGGGCATTCCAGGGGGCAGGGAGGGGAGGCATCAGACAGCGACGACCTCCAAGGAATCCCAGAAGTACCTCAGTTTCTCCTCATTAAGAAGGCAACAACATTTAGACTGCCAGATTCTGCCATCCAAATATTTTGGAGAATGAGGGGAGGGCTGAGACCATCTCAGCCTCTGTGATCCCCCTGCCCTCCCCACAATCCTTTGGGGGCTTATGGGCCACCCTCTTCAAGGGCACGCTAAGCCATAAAATGGAGGGAAGGTAATCCAATTACACAATGCACAGAGGAAAGGCATTTCTTAAAATTTGCCTTGGTTGTCCGGTCCAGTACTCAGCATCATCTGTAGGCCTCAGTTGCTCACAACTGATGCTCAAGCACCTACAGGGGTAGGGCAGAATGAAGCTCCTGCTCCTTTTCCTTGCCTTTTCTCAACCTCCTCAGGCCCTTTTTGTCTCTCCCTCTGTGTGATTTTCTCAGATCCCATTTCTCTCTTCCTGTTGTCCTCAGTTCCTTCCATCACAATATTTCACTCCCTCTTCCTAGTCCCCTCAGAACCATTCTCTCTCAGAATCAACCCTTCCACTGTGGCTCCCAGGGAGACCAAAACAGGCTTTCCTCAAAATGTGTTTTTAAGATGATTTTCTTTACATTTACTCTGTAGCAGGTACAGGGCCATACATTGTGACCCAGTATGGGGAGTAGGGGGCTTTTACCATTGGTCCCCCCTGTACCTACCCTAGAGTAAAAACGATGGGACAAGCCATGTTTATAGCTGCCCTGAAAATGATGGTTGGAAACCAGGCTGGGAGTTTGCAGAAGCCTGGGGCACTTATTTGCCTTAGTTTTTATATACCTCCCCATTTCCATAGGCTCTGAACATTCCATTATGTAACGTCATCTCATCTGAATTAACTCATCTTTTTGAAATGATCAGGAGAGATCGATGCTTGCTCAGGTATGCACCTTGCCTCCGCACACAGACGGAACAGACAAACTGCATCTGGAATTACCATTTTCTATGGATGACAGGCAGAGCCCAGGAATATGAACCATCCATAGCAATTCCATTATGAATAGGGTGGCAGTGTTGGTTGAGTGAGAGGTTGCCAGGTAGGGAATGAGGGATCTGTCCAGTATCATTTTGCTACCTGTGAGGGACAAGCAGATCTCCAGTTTTGCTGGCTCTGCATTGTCTGCCTCTCCATGAAACTCCCATCCCCTGCATCCATCACTCAGTGATGTGCTCTTGGCAGCGTCTCTCCTATCCATTTGGAGCACCAGAGCAAAACGCAACTTACTCAGTACAAACCAACATATGAATCCATTCCCTTGGTCAAGGAAATGGGAATTCTGCCTTTCCCTTCACTGAGAGGCTTTTCTCTGTTCTTGCAGTCATTCCCTTTTCTTGCTTAAATAAAACACACTGTTGCATTGGAGCCCATTGGTCTATTTCCCCTGCAGAACTTGTTGCTTGGCAGTATGGGAAACAGTTCTGCAGATAACTTACCTGTGCACACTTTCACTCCCTTTAACAAATACAAGTGGAAAAGGACAGCAGCACAGGGGTAACTTTGATGTGCAGGCACTCATTCTGTCCCAATAGCCTTACGCTGGGGACAGTCCAGCAATGCAGGCAGCTGGTTCCGTGTGTGTGTGTGTGCATGCACACAAAGGTGTTTTAGGGTGAATGTTTGGCATGGCCAAAAAGGAGGAAATGCTTTGCCAAAAATGAATGGATTTGCATAACATTTACATATGTAAATGTATAGCTCTAGCTGCACATTTACAAGTAACTCCCATTTGAATGGAAGCATTAGAGAAGACTGATTAGGTGAACAGGTGTGCCTACTGTTGAGTCTGATGTCCACTTGCTAAATCTTGCTGGACCACTGCTATTCTCCAGAGTTGGATTGGATACATCTTGAAGCAGAGGATGCTTTCAAAGAGAAGATGTTCCATGGCTAGTTTTCCAAACCAGAGGACTGTCTTCTGCAAAGCAGAGCACTGGCCGCTGGTGGGTGTGCATTATATACGCCTTTTGTAGGTTTTTGGTAAAGCTAATGGGTCTTCCAAATGCAATGTGATGCTCTGAACTTGGAACACAAGTCTGATCTTGGAGGTGGGGATCCACACTGGGAATACCTTCCCCTGACCTTGCAGCTGATGCAGAAAGCTCCACACTGGCTTTTAACAGAAACATCAGAGAAAGAGTTTAAGGGGCAGCAAGGAAGGAGACGACACCACCAAGATACCAGGTATCCAGGTGGCATATCAATTTCCGTCCCTTCTGATCTGAATCACAGCAGTGAGACATCTGAAATCAGCTGTCTAATTGCTTTGCAGATCAAAAGACATGGACATGTGGAGGTGACCTCTACCCCATGCCCCACTCTCCCTGCATGAGAAGCTTGCAATCTTCCCCATTTGGAGAGTTATGGCCACCCCCAAGAAGCTGCACCCTTACTTTCCCATTCAAGACCACCCCACCACAAAATACTTAATTTTAAAAGCTCACAGCAATATACTGTGGCTGGACAAAGTCCATTTCCACCCAGCTCCTATGAGAATTGCAGCTAAGCTCAGAGAAAACAGCATAAATGGAGGGAGAAGATCACATAAGTATTTCTGCTGATGAAAAGAGCCTGATAGGCTTCCATCCTGTGTGCCCTTGCTCCACAACAACACAGAGTTGGGGACATAAAAAATAGAGGAAGGAATTGTCAACATGTCCATTTCTGTGTGAAGCCTGGAATGCTTGTATCCTTGACAAGACCTGCATTGCCTGATACAGAAATTCTGAAGGCCGGTCCCACCAAGGGGTGAAGTGTGGAGAGTGCCTCGGAAGTGAGATTTTGGGGTCCTATCAAATCAAGGTGGATCACAACAAATTGTGGAAAGTTCTTAAAGAGATGGGAGTACCAGATCATCATCTTTGCCTCTTGAGAAACCTCTGTGTGGGCCAAGAAGCAACAGTGAGAACTGGACATGGAACTACTGATTGGTTCAAACTTGGGAAAGGAGTATGGCAAGGTTGTATATTGTTCCCCTGCCTATTTATCTTATATGCAGAATACATCATGCGAGAGGCTGGGCTAGATGAATCACAAGCTGGACTTAAGATTGCCAGGAGAAATATCAACAACCTCAGATATGCAGATGATACCACTCTAACGGCAGAACGTGAAGAGGAACTAAAGAGCCTCAAGATGATGAGGGTAAAAGAGGAGAGTGCAAAAGTTGGCTTGAAACTCAACATTAAGAAAACTAAGATCATGGCATCTGGTCCTATCACTGCCTGGCAAAAAGATGGGGAAGAAATGGAAGTAGCGAGAGATTTTATTTTCTTGGGCTCCAAGATCACCACAGATGGTGACTGCAGCCAAGAAATTAAAAGACGCTTGCTCCTTGGGAGGAAAGCTGCAAATGTTCACTCCATGCTTTGCTTTAAGATCAGGGAAATGGGGATGAGCGGTAAGTCAAGTATTAGAAGCTGGTATTTCAAGAGGGTCGACTTTGGTCAATTGAAGGCCAGGCTGGGGAAAGAATCCTGGAGAGAGTACTGGAAGGCAAGGGAGTTGAAGAGGCGTGGATGACGTTAAATGGGGAGGTCTTTTAGCCATGATGATACCACTAGTTTGCAAGGTGGTGAGGCGAAGGAGCATGCCGCCATGGATGCGAAGAGAAGTGGTGAGAGGAATTTGGCATAAGAGGAGCATCCATAGGAAATGGGCACTGGGTCAAGTAGACAAAAGGGTATACCGGGAGGAGGAGGCCCGTTGCAGAAGGATTCTTCGCAAGGCTAAGGCTGATTATGAGCTGAGACTTGCAAAGAATATCAGGAGCAACAAAAAGGGCTTCTATCAACATGTGACTAGCAAGAGGAAGGGGAGACAGGCATTGGGACCTCTAAATAAGGAGGAAGGGGATTCAGTGACTGATGTGAAGGAACAGGCACAGATGCTAAATGATTATTTTGCCTCTATGTTCTTCCCAAAGCAGGATGGGGGAGATCCACATGGGGGATCAGATGAGGCAGGGATTTAGGGGCACAGCTTAGAGTCACCCCACAAGAAGTTGAGGAGCTCCTCAGGACACTGGATGTTACAAAGGCTCCAGGCCCTGATGGGTTACACCCTAGAGTACATAGGGAGTTGGTGGGGGTACTCTTACGTCCACTGGCCTCCGTTTTTGAGGCCTCATGGAGAACGGGTGAGGTTCCAGAGGACTGTAGGATGGCATCAGTGGTCCCAATTTTCAAAAAGGGTAGCAGGGGGGACATGGGAAATTGCAGGCTGGTTAGCCTTAGGTCCACTGTGGGAAAGACAATGGAAAGGCTCCTAATAGTGAGAAACCTAGTAATCCTCGACAGGGAAGGGAGGTTGGCAGCCAGGCAACATGGCTTCTGCAAAAACAGGTCCTGCCAGACGAACCTTGTGGAATTCCATGACAAGGTTTCAATGTGGCTGGAAGGAGGGGATGTGGTGGATGTGGTTTACCTGGACTTCAGCAAGGCGTTTGAAAAAGTGCCCCATGATATCCTGGTTGAGAAATTGAGGAGTTTGGGGATAGACCAATGAACTGTCCAATGGATTAGGGCATGGCTGAAGGGCCAAAAGCAGAGGGTGACTATTAGTGGGGAATCATCAGGATGGAGGCTGGTGATGAGCAGGGTCCCCAGGTTTTGGTCCTGGGACCAATTCTTTCAATCTTTTAATCAATGACCTGGAAGAGGGGGTGACCAGTCTGCTGATCAGATTCACAGGCAATACTAAAATGGGAGCACAACTGAGGAGCAGGTACTCTGGATCCAGAAGGTTCCGGACAGACTATGGAATTGGGCAGGAGACAACAGGATGGCGTTCAATGTGGATAAGTGCAAGGTCTTGCACTTGGGGCATAGAAATGGGAGTCATAAGTACAGGTTAGGGGACAAGTGGCTGGAGAGATCTCAGGGTGCTGGTCGACTGCAGGCTAAGCATGAGTCAGCAGTGTGACATGGCAGTCAAGAGGGTTAACACCACCCTTGGTTGCATAGCCAGAAGCGTGGCTTCTAGATTGAGAAAGGTATTACTTCCACTCTATATGACTCTGGTGCACATGCAGCTGGAGTATTATGTTCAATTCTGGGCCCCTCATTACAAGAGGGATATAGCAAGGTTGGAATCAGTGCAGTGAAGGGCCACTAGGATGGTGCAGGGAAAGTCATATGAGGAGAGACTCAGGGAACTGGGTCTTTTCAGCCTTGGAAAGAGGAGACTCAGATGGTACCTGTTAGTGACACACAGGTATGTGAGGGGGCGCTATGCAGAGGTGGGTCGTGACCTGTTTTCCCCTGCAGAGGAGGATAGGATGCTCAGGGAACCAAGATTCAAGGCGGATGCCATGAAATACTTCCTGACAGTTAGGACCCCTGGGGCATGGAATGGGCTTCCATGAGAGGCAGTTGAAGACCCAACGGTGAGGGTGTTTAAGGAGAGGCTGGACATGCACATGGTAGGCATGTCATGAGTGGAGCTGGCTAGTGCTGGGGGTCAGACTAGATGGCCCAGGGGACCTCTTCTGACTCACTCTGTTTCTATATTATGACACTCATTTCCAGAAAAAAAAATCACCCAGCAAAGTGATTTAACAGTGCCTAAAGGAATTTCTGAATCCCAGCTTTGAGATCAGAGAACGTCTCAGACCTCAGAGCAGTCACTCTGCTTGGAACACCCTTCTTTGCTCACAGCCAGTGTGGAAAGAGCCACATTGGCTGCTTCTCTGAGACCATAAAAGCATCGTTGGAGACGGTTTAGTGGATGTACCGGGGGAGACCAGCACTGCCACAGTAGGAAGTGCTCTGGCAATCTCTCAGTCTCCTTCCCTCCTACTATGAAATGTCTCAGTTAGGCAGATGAAATCATCTGTCCAGCTGTTTTGCAGGGTGAGAACAGTGCAAAACTAACCTTTGTCTCAGCTCTCCTTCTGTACTACATAGGATACCTATAATCCCCTGAGTCTGGAGGCTTATTGACATCCTCACAGGAATTTGTAAAGTGAATTTTTCATGTGTCAAGGTATCATTGGAGATTACACTGTAAGTCACCTGAACTTTAATAGGGTGCTTTAACTAATAGCTCTGTAAAATTCTTCCATCACTTATGTACTGCTCTGTGTGAGTGTGTGTACACGCACACATCTGTACATGTGTTTGGGTGTTCTGAAATGCAGAGTCGCAGCTGGTTCAAGAATTTATCTTATACATGCTTACGAAAGAAAACAGCACATTCATGTCAGAACAAATGTTGAAAAACAGCTGTGTTGCTTCCCATGTCTGACGTGTATCCTCCTGAGATGCTACTCCAGGTTGGGAAACACAACACGAACACACATCACCACAGGGAACACCAAAAACATAAACCAGTTGATTTGCTTACTAGACCTTCAGCCGTACCACTAGATCTTAACACTTTCTGTTCCATACACGTTGTAGCCTTCTCTGTACGTAGCATAGTTCTGGGTATTGGGTGGAGGAGCAGGCTTAAAGTTTTGTGTGTTCTTTGTGAGTTTCATTCGTTTGGTCTCGGCTCGAGATTTGTAACAGAACTCTATCAATGCCACTGTCATGGCAAGGCCAAGACCTCCGACAAGGATATAGAAAACCCCAGCAACATTGCTCAGACTCAACGCACTTGTCTTGTCCTAAGAAAAATGAACCAGTTGGTTAGTTTTGCAGGGAAGAAGAAAGACACGTCAACATTTTTACTGTACAAGACCAAGAGGTGCCTACTTCTGAAGACTTTAAAGCTCCACTGATTTTTTTCACTCTTGCTACCTTGCTGCCAAATCTTTTGCATCAGCTTCAGAGGCATTGGGTGAACCAAGCTACTCCTGCCAGATGAATCATGCAAGTCATGCCCCATGACCAAAAAGGACTTTAAGGCAGGAACACCCCACAAAGAACATTTGCTTTCTCCCTTCTTGGTGCTAACTGGGCCTGTTAAGAAAATTAATGCTCTCTAGCTTTGTGGTATTCATGATATAGGCAACTACTTATGGGAATATCACAGCATTAACTGGACTTTCCTTTGAATGTGTTATATTTTGGGGCTGAAGAAAGAAGCATGAATTTATAAAAGACTGGATTATTATTAATAATATTCCCTGAAATTGAGTTTTTCCAGTGGCTTTCCTGACATATATGCAGCAATAACCATACTGGATGAAGTTGGCCAGTTACCTTCAGGCTGAGCTAAATAAACTTAAATTCACAGTGAATTTCCAGAGTTGAACAAGCAAGCAAACAAAACCCCAACTTAAAATAACAAATTGCTCTATACTGTCTATGGTGTCAAGGCAGTGGGAGAAGCCTTTCATTTTGGGGGTGGAGGACGGAATTCTTCTGTCTGTCTGAGACACCATCATAACCATTTTGCTTCTGGATTGGATTACCTGCTACAAGGGTTCTCAATTGTTTGAATCCTTATGGCTTGAGCTGTGACACAAAGAAAATCAGAAGGCTTGTCAACATGAGAAAGTTGTGCAGGTGTTGCTGGGCAGGAATTAAAACCAATTGAGTCAAACTGGTTCAGGTCCCCATGTGGACAGACCACTTTTAGGCTCCAGAGACTGCTCCCCCAGCCCAAAGCTCATGGGGCAGTACATGCCCCAGCTCCTGACAACTTTAACATTGCAGGATGAACCTACAGAAGCAAGTGAGTCTCTGTGGGTGTAAAGATCCCAGCATCTAGACTGGTGAGGAAGAAATGGCATGGAGAAACCATTCCCCCCAAAAGTAGCGTCCACACACAGGCTTGCCCCAGTTTCACAACTGATTTCATCTAAAACCGGCACAGCTCTCTTATGTAGGCAAGGCCTGAGCAGTTGATGTCAATCTGGATTCCAGACCAATCTGTGGCAGAAATTTGAAACTGATTCTTTAAAAAGTTGCAGGTTAAGCCTCAGTTTACCAAAAGTATTTCAGCCATTGTAGTAACATGTCTTTCAAATTTGGAAAAACCAAACCAAACCAAACCAAACCGATCCCCAAATAACTCCCATCCCATAAAAAGAAATCAGTCCCAGCCAGGAGAAACCAAAGGCATTTTTGAAAACTAGGCTTGACTATCTTGATACATTTTGAATTCTTTATTATTTTTTTTGGTTAGATTTGAGTTATAAAGAGGCTGATCCTGCAACGGTGCATTTAAACATCCATCGGCCCAAAGCTCATCTTAACAAGAGGCTATATCCCAGCCTTGCTGGAATCAATATGATTCTATTGATTTCAGTAAGACCAGAAATAGAGCCTTCTGAGAAGCATCTAGTAATTCTTATCATTGTCATCATCACAGAACTTTTTCAAAGGCACAAGCGAAAGTTTGGTGTTCATTTCCCATTCATCAGCAATGGGAGTTGGACGTCAAGCTGTACTTTGTGCCTTAGAAAATTATCCAAAACGGCAGTGAATACTGTGTGGGTATTTCATCGTTGTTATTATTTTGGAGGTTGTTCCATTATAACATCTCCATGTTTCATCACAGCAGGTAAGCAAGAATGTTTTCTTCCAAATCAAGAAGGAAAAGCATGTATGGATGGAACCTCCACCCGACAAGCTCACTCCCACCTGCGGAATGTTTACTTTAAATCTATGCAAATTCCACAGAAGAAGCTGCTGTGGGGACGCCTCATAACCACACCCCGGCAACATAATTTCTGTGTGTACCTCATGATAATAAGCTGAAAGCCATACCATAAAAATAAATTAAAATCTGCAGTTGCAAAAGTTTCTGGTATGGAATGCAGTAATACAGTAGCAAAATGGTTTGATGAATAATCATAACGGAAACTGAATGGCTAAAATTCATGGGATGAACCAGCAATTAAATAGTGAGCTATTAGATTAAAAAAGCAAACAAAACCCCTCCATTCTTTCTTGGGTGGAGGGAAAAGGATGTTTCATGCTCATTAGAATGTGATGTCCTCTTAAAAATGTCAATTCTTCATACTCATGCGCCTATTTTTTAAAATCATTGTGTATGGTAAGAAATTATGAGATTTTTGTAATACAATTTATGTCGTTTGCAAAACTTTAGAAAATAAAGACAACTCAGAGGCTAAAATCAAACATTGACTCAAATGGAACTTCTATATGCATATACATATACATATATGAATATATTTTAAAATGGAGAAACCAGTTTGAGATTGTGTTGTTGCAAATTTTGAGAAAAATATCCGAGTAGGTAAAAAAATGTACTTACAACTAACATCTTTGATACTGAAAAAGAGAAAGGCTGTCACTCTTTCTGAGCCTTGAATGGATTTCTCCTTTTTTAAAAAGTCAAATAAAAGAGAAACAAAAATCATCCCTGCCTTTTTTTTCTCTTGTCCCTGAACCTTTGAAACGTAAATGCTGAGCTTTGGAAAGTCATTCTGATATCAATAAAGCAGTGGGTCAAAAAGAAGAACGTGATTGCTATTCAGTACAAGAAGACCTTCGCGACTGACCTTACTTCCGGAGTCCTTGGCTCCACATTCACCCTTATCGTACCACCATTTGTTTTTCAGCTTGTCTAAGATGCCTTGTTCACTGAGTTTCAATACTGCAAGGTTTACAGGAGTTCTTCACGTGGGAAATAACATAAATAACATTATATTATGTTATTTTATGTTATTCAAGCTTTAAACTACTTTAAAACTATACAAAGCGATAAAGCAGGGTTCCTGGCCACAAACGTAAAAAAATTATCTCATACTGCAGGCAAACTGGATCAAAACCCCTTAAAAAGTTAAATTCTAGAGCATCACTAGATCACCAGGTCCTGCCCATATCGCTTTGAGTAATCGGCACACACTGTTAAATAAACTCCATGGAAATAACATTGCTCAATTCTCCCCACTCTTTTTGCTTTGTTTTTGTTGGTAACGTTAGTCAGCTTGCAAGTAGCTTTGCCATGGATTTAGGGGGGGAAGTTTGCACCCAAAGGCTTGCTTATTGAACTAACAGAAAGAAGTAATGCCCTTTTCTTCTGGTCGGTATAGATATATATGCTCCACCACCCCATCTGTCAAGTTGATGAACTGGAAGGATATTTGGATGGAGATTCTCGAGGAGAGGATATACAAGTAATTTTTCTGCACAACAGTTCAACAGAGATAACATCATGTGGCATAGAAAGATCATCTATAATATCCTTTTGCTCTCTGGTTTGGGAAAAAATGCTACCCAGATAAATAAAACAGCTTTCCTTCTTATGATTAGGATAAATAGGAAAAGACAGTGGATTCCTGTGGGGGGATTTTTGCTGCTGCAAAGGGAAGAAATCTTTGCATGTGCACAGTGGATGTTGGGCAAAGGATGCCTGTGCAACATCAACAGCTTTCTCCTGCATATCAGGTTTCCTGGGAAATTTGTTATGCTGGCAAGTACTATTGATGTTGGGCAGGCAGAGGCTTTTGCTGCATCTGTCACATCAGCACAACTGCACTGTCAGAGCCCTTCCCTTGCTATTATGGCCTGTGTGATGCTGGGAATCTGCCTGACCAACCCACTCCCTGTGAAAAGTGGCTTCGGATGACATCCCCATGGATACCTTCTCATTTTTTGGTCAAGGAAAAGTCCAGCCCACCAATTCCAGGACTTGCTGGCCATCACTACATCTTGTGGGAACAAATCCCATTGTTTAACTAGTACAGTGCGCAGAAGTATTTCCTTTCCCCTGACCTGAATCTCCTGCCAATCACTTTCATGGGACAACCCCAAGAAGACATGCACAAGACAACACAGAAGATAAAGCAGTTTTCCTTAGAAGGAACCCTGGGAGGCGCCCCTTTCCACCGCCATATATTTCCTTCACCATATATGTCACAAAAATAGGGACACATTTGTAGCACCCCAAGTATAATGCTAAGGGTCATGGTCCAATCCACCCTCAATATCACTCTTTGCTTAAGGCTCAGTTCTGCTAGCTGTATCCTATACCTGTTTATTGCTATGCAAGGTTTTATTGTTGATAATCTGGGTCATTGCAATGAAATGGGAAATGTAGCCAATAAACCAGTGAATATTATCTCTATCCAAACCTGCATCTCTATAAATCAATGAAATCAACACATCCAAGACTGCTAAATTCATTGTAAAGGGAATATTCTACAATACTACTTTCCAATTTTATGATTAAAAGCAAGGATAAAATCATGATGAAAAACTTCTTCGGTGCTGCCTTTCACATTTGCCTTATCTGGTGTGTTTTCCAGCCATGTTTGTGCCATTTTTAAAAAAGAGTATTGAATATCAAACCCAAACAAAACCCTCCTCGAGAGCTGCAGTACCGTTATAGTGCAACTGGACCACGGTGGCACCTCAAATTTGTTTAACAGAATATATAGAAAGGCAGGACATTGCATCCCCCTGGGAAGGAAACCTCATGGAAAGGATGCATTTTTCCCCCCACAATGAAAATAGGAAGAGGAGGTGGCAGTGGCAATCTCCCCAAACTCTCAGTAAAACTGTTGCTTAAATCCCTTATGTAGAGAAGCCCACAATTCTATTTTTTAACGAGTGATCAAGCTATTTTTATCTAAAGGCCTGTATCAAAGAAGAGTGAAATAATAAAGGACAGTTATTAACCTCATCTGGTCCACAGTGACAAAGACATAAATACCAAGCTGTCTTAGCTGGTCTGCTCCCAAGAACCGTGGAATATATTAACTGAAACTTGGCAGTCATTAATTTCTTCCTCAGATTAAATTTACCAATTTTCAAAAAGTAGTTCTCTGGGTCGGGAAAATATTTAAGTCAATTATACTGATATTGTTCTAGACTAAAGAAATACAAAATCTTTCAGAAAAAATGGGTATCAAGTGCATCATATAAACTCTTTTTCCTTATCTCTGAAGGACATAAATATCCAAGTATCCAGATTTGGGTAAGAAGCAGTAATGTTTTGATGCCAACTTTTGCACATCAATGAACTAAAACCCAGCTGTTCCAGGTAACATAATCTTATTGTGATCCTCTTGCGTTTTGACTGATAAATATCAGCTGATGGCCTTTTTCCAACCATAGGGGCAAACCACCTTACCCCTAAAACATTTTTGAAACTTCTGTTCTGAGTGTAACCTTACAGACAAAAATCTATGTGTATCTCTATCTATGATCTATCTGGGGCAAGATTTAAATCCAAGAAAGAAGACACCTGCCTACCCCAGCAGTTTGCAAAAATTTAATACTTCCACCTGTAACCTGCTTGGCTGCGTTTTCTATCCCTGATATGGAGTTGCCATTAATCAGTCCAGAAAATGGTACATGGGCATGAGCTAACTCAGGCTGGCCCATGGGCTAACCCATGTGTCTTTGAGCCCCTTCTGAGGCATGTGTTGCACTTTTCAGATCCCTCATTTATGGAAGTTGGTGGGGTCTTTTCATGGCATCATTCCCCCCAGAGCCTCTCTTTTTCTCCAGACTTTTCTAGTCAGCTACTTTTAGAGCAAGGAAGGTCTGGTATTAATTTTTAACCTGCAATAATAGCTCGATATAGATTTGCAAATCTGCTATAGTGCAGCTTTTCCTTGCAGTTTGTTACTAGAATATATAGAAAGGCAGGAAAATGCAAAATCTGGGGGAAAACTCCTGCAAAGGATGGATTTTCTTCTTGCAGTAAAAATGGAAGAAGTCTCAGTAAAGAAAGCAGCAGATTATACCCCTCATGTTTCCTGTATGTAGTTAATTTGTTGACTTGACAATAGGTTTCCAGATTAGCCAAAAGCCTCACTTGAGTGCAAATGAAAGAAGATCACAAGGTCACAATAAGTAGGAGAAGAACCCTTTTTTCACTTAATTACTGGAGACAAACTATGGTCATTGTTCATCTATGGTACAATATCGTTGACAAAAAAATTCAAAAGGTTTTTCCCAAATGTTTTCTAAAGACAAGATTCTCCCATTCTACGCTTAAGGGATTTAACTTGTAGGAAGAAAAGAAGCCTAGCAACGCACGCTAAGAAAGTCTCCCCCACAAAAGCGGGGATGCTGATTCACCATGGGTAGCCACCAGTAAAGAGAGATGAATGGAATGGATGCATTTTAACGATCACTCTTCACTATTCAGCCAGCATTTCAAAAATCACTCTTCACTACCTTGGCCAATGCAGTCTTAGTCTTATCCTACCCTATACTGAAGCAATTTCTCAATAAAAGCAGATCCATGGCTTCCCAACATCTGATTTCTATCATAAAAAGGCCAGGCCAGGCAGCACTAACCATGGTGGATCCTGGAGCTTTGCTTCATTAAGCACACACACAACCCCTCCACAGCCCAAATTAGCATTCCACATCAGTTGCTATAATCTAATG
>NW_025335549.1:4857567-5035764 GCF_004798865.1 Varanus komodoensis
AAGAAAAGAAAAGAAAAGAAAAGAAAAGAAAAGAAAAGAAAAGAAAACAGTGTCCTAAAATGTAGTAATAATAAAACCCCTATTAAAACAGTCAGGTCTTATAACCTGGGGAAAATTAAAAGGTTTTGGCCTGGTGCCGAAAAGAGTAAAGTGAGGGCACCAGGCAAACCTCTCTGGGGAGTGAACTCCATGATTGGGGTGCCATCACAGAGAAGGCCCTTCTCCAGGTAGTCACCCTCCTAATCTCCTTCAGAGATGGCACCTGGAGAAGGGTGTCTGCCCCAGATCTTGCAGGTGGGCACATATGTAAGGAGATGCTCATTCAGGTAACCAGACCCTAAGCTGTTTAGGGCTTTATAGGTTATCACCAGCATCTTAAATTGGGCCTGGGCTTCAACTGGAAGCCAGTGTAGGTGGAAAAGGACCAGTGTTATATGTTCATACCTGCTGGTCCCTGTTAACAACCTGGCAGCTGTAATCTGGACCAGTTGAAGTATCCAGACCATCTTCAAGGGCAGCCTCACATAGAGTATGTTACAGTAGTCCAATTGGGAACTTACCAGGGCATGGTACATAGTTCCCTGAGTTCCGCTGGCAAAAAAGAAGGCTGGGTCAGAGGGTGGTGGAGGTGTGAAAGACTGCTTAAGGTTTCTTCCTCATTAACTCTGCCCATAGTGACCATGCCTTACTAAAGAATCCTTGATAGCTGAAATGTGTACTTCCACCTTTGCTTTTCTTGTGTATTTGCAAATCAAGTCAAATATTGAAGAACTGCCTTACAAGACTGAGAAACTCTCTTTCCAAAAAGAAATCAAAACCAGCTAAGTGCCATGCCACTCCCAGAACTCAGTGTAGAGAAGCAGAAAGTCCATAATGGTTTTCCTTACCTACAATGCCAAGAGGTGACCTGCAAGTGCGAACAGACCTTTGCAGATCTAGTACCACAGGTATGATGCTTGTGGCCATCTTCCCAGCCTTTGCCAGGTGAGGTGCTTTTCAGATGGAGCTGATCCACGCATATAGCAAGTGAGCATAGAAAAATCAAGCAACACTTGGCCGCATGTGAATTAGCCTTCAATAGCAGCCCAGAGGCAGCGGGAAGAGCATCAGCAGAATCTTCTGTTGACCAGATGACCTCCGTGCCCATGAACAGAAATTGTGCCCAGTGGTAAGGTAGCAAAACCCCTGAAACACACAGTCAAATGTTGATTAACACAGCTTATTGAATTAGGATATTTTATATTTTAATAAAAACAGCTGGGGAGCCTTTTCCATAGTATATTGAAATACAGAACCTAGGGATGTGAAGTGAACGTTATAGTATATTGTGGTTAATGAAAAGAAGCATTTGATGTTGACTAGAACAAGGGGATTTGTCGGAGAACCTGAGACAGCTGCACTGGCCCTTTTGTTTTGGAAGGCCCGTGGGCAAGACACCCTTAACGATGCTCCTGCCTCCCTAAATCTCCATCTTCACTGCCTGTCATCAACTATGTCTTGCTCCTCATCCCTACTATCACTTATAGACAGCAGCATCTCTTGCTCTTCCTTCTCACCACCACCCATTTCCTGGACCAGAGCTACAAGTAAGTTCAAGTTACAGCAAGCCAGGTTCTGGCTGAAATTTCCTGAGTGGTAGAGCCATACAACAGTGGAATCACTGACCCAGGGAGGTTGTGGGTTCTTCTGCACTAGAGGGATCCAAGATGCAACCGGGCAGCCATCTGAGAGGGCTGAACTTGGTGTCCTGCAACGAGCAGGGGGTTGGGCTTGATGGCCTTTCCCAACTCTCCTGTTCTGTGATTCTAAGACGTAAGCGAAGGAGGTTGGAATGCTGAGCTCCAACAACTCTTAACAGTTGGCTTCTGCCCAGCCATGCTGGATCTTGGCATGAGTCTCATGACCAATTACATTGCTGTGAAAAAGGAATTGGTATTTGCACAGCACTGCCTAAAAGATGGGCAGCAATAAATCTAGAGAGGCTGGAGAAACGCCATGTGTCTAGAACATCGGTGGGCACAAGGAAGCTTGAGCACTGCTGGAAAGATCTCAAAGTGATTTATGAAATATTAGACAAGATTTCTGCACTGAAGCTTTTTAACATTGTTAACAACAAAATGACTCCCTGCTTCCAAATCAGGCTGCTGATACGAAGGATGTGGAAGGCCTCTAGGCTCAGATGATTCTCGTGCTTAAAACAAATCATTGTGCTCGGCATCTGTTCAGTGGCACTCTGCCTTTAACTGCTTATAATGTTTGCATCTGGCTCTAGTTGTTGGCTCTTGGGGCTCAAGCAAATGAAGAAAAGCCCCAAGCTTGAAGGCTGCCTTCCCTCTTGTAGAAGGGGCTGTTTTGTCCTCGGCTTGTGGAAAATCAGGCCAAGTCTGTTTGAACACGATTCAAAAATAATTCAGGTTTCTTTGACAATATTGGCTGTGCATTTCTGAGAAAGATAGCACAGATAAATTGCCAACAATCAGAAAAGAATAATGAAAGAGTTGTATTTTGAGCTGCAGCTGATAAATAAAAGCCTGTTAAGGTTCATGTCCTGCATTCAAAATACAATATTCAAATTGATGATTGGCATAAACCTTGGAATTGTTTCCAGTACACGTAAATGCTACAAGATTTAGGGAACTACAGCCTGATCAGACCAAGAGAGGCTCAGTTTGGATGATCAAGCAGGAGCTGGCTCTGGATTGCTTGCCCCTGGCACAAGGAAACATTCAGGTCATTCTGGCGCCATCGTTATTTGTTTTTCGGCACCAGGCCAAGACCTTTTTATTTAAACGATATTTTAACTGTTAATTGCTGTTTCTATTTATTGGTTTTATAATGTTGCCGCAATGCTCCGGATTTTTAATGTCTACTCTATATTTGTTTATCTACTTTGTAAGCCACCCTGAGGCTTTCTGCGATAGGGGCTGCATAAAAATGCTATAAATAAAATAAATAAATAATTCTGTTAGATAAGCCAAGAGAAAAATGTTGGAAAACTATGTTTTGGCTGTAGCCTTTAAAGGTTAAAACAGTTGCTATCAAGCACCTACTGCACACAAGCAGTGAGTTAACTTTGAATCAATGATTTTTTTTTTCTAAAAAACAGGTTATAGTTACATGAGTAAAATCCCATATAGTCCCATTAGTTACCTAACCACCAATTATTCATTGTTTTTTGTCCCATACCGACAGAAGTCTATTTACTCCAGAGAAGCAATTTGCCCTTTGCTATTTATAATAGCAAGATTTCATTTGCTGACAGTGAATTATTAAATGCGGCTGAAAATCCCTTGTAAAATTCCATCAGCTGCCTACCAGACATTACTTTAGGGATGATCTTACAGAGCCTTTTTAATGAAATAAGTACCTCTGGGATATAGATTTGTAGGATAGTCAGCATCTCCAAATATATATTTTTGGAGAAGTATATCCTCCAGGTTTTAAACAACATCTTCCACTTCACTTCCATTTCTTAATGAAGTGATGCTTGTAATCAAGATAGTTCAGCTTGTTTGAATGAGAGGAAATTATTTTTCCCCTTGAACATCCCTCTCCTTTCAACTTGATGCTAGGAAGGCAGTAAAAATGCTGAGAATACTTTTTCTGAGCTTGGAACCAAGGTGCTTAGGCTTTGAAAGAGCCAAGCTACTTATAAAAGCCTTTTCACTATGACCTTCCTAATCGTGCAGACTTCTCTTTTAGCCAACAAGTCAATCCCAAACCCTCTAAAATCATCAGCAAAGGTACACTCACAGGTGGTGTTCTTACAGCCACTGGGCTGTACATTGAACACTGTACTCCCTTTAGCTGTTCAAAGCTTCTGTATTTAAGGCATCTGTATTTCCTACATTAAAAAAAACGTTTATAGGACAAGAAAATGAAGCCTTTAATGTATTGCATATTCTCTAGCTCAGTCACAGAAATCATTACAAATTAGCTTGAGAGAGATCTGATTTCCAGAAAGGTGGCTTTCGTTAGGTAGTCTGTAATTTTATTTCCAGACTGGGTCAATAAAGAACCATCTTGCTGTGCACAACTAAATTGATTTCAGCAAGTCTCAAAGGCCCTCTGAGGGATTAAAAACACACATGTAGAATGCACCAAACAAGGATAGTCTGATTGTGTCTGTGCATTGGTGCTTTTAAGTAACGGTTTTTATATATTATTCTGTTTCAATTTATTAAGCAAACAAACAAATGGACCGAATGCTTTAAGCTCAGGACAAGTAACCCAGAACTATTCTCTCCCGACCAGTTCAGATCCTTTCACGTATCAGCCAAGCAAAGTGACATAATTTTTCCAAACTTCTTGATGGCCTACCCTGAAAGCCTGCATTCCTAAATAGTGTGCTGCCTAGGTGAACATACTTTCTGTGAAAGCCCTTCTGCCACTACATGAACATTCCCCGTATTTTGACTTCCAGAGTAAATAATGCAAACTGACCCAATCCTCATAAAGCACTGCAGGATATTGTGAACATCTATTCCTGCAGGCACATCGGCTCCTTGCCCACCTCTTCCCCATCATCACCACAGGCACCAACACATGCTGACTGATCAGCATTTCTATTTCTTTCTCTCTATGCAGTATTCATCCACTTGTTGAGGGGAAACGTAATGCTTGCTCAATTTTATCTCTTATTTTCATTAAACTAGCTAGTGTATAGGGTAAAAATGGGAATAATAGAGCAAGCCCTGGCACCTATTTCCCATGATTCTAAAATGATTTGAAATACATAAAATAGAGGGGTTGGAATTAATGGAATTAATTTTCTTCAGTGCTTAAGGAACTGAGAACTAATCTACAGGTCAAAGAGGGCATTTCAGCATGTAAAACCACCTGAATAAGCAACACACACAATGATTTACGACCCATTGAGAAAACTATTGTTTATTTAGAAAAAAGGTTACACTGGTAGAATTCATCAGATAAAAAAATTTGTTTTGCTCTTTTAAAAATGTCGTTGTGAAACATTTTCGACTAAAGTCCAGCGATACAAAGCTCCTGTAGCTGTCATATTGAAACCTAATTTTTTTTATTTCTGTTTGGAAGAAAGCATTTCCCAATTTCTCTAAAAACATTATGACAAACATAAGGTGTAATGAGGAACGGGACAAGTGTAGTAGGGAAGGGGTTTTTTTCTTTTTTAACAGGTCAATGTTTTGCACATAATATACAAATAATTCCTAAGCATTGTGTGAAAACAGTGCTCCCACTTGGTTTTAGTTATTGATATTAAAACAATAAATAAAAACTGGATTTTAAATGAGGTAAATTCCAAAGGTTCAATAACTGTTTATTGGTTGGTTTTCAAACACCTAAAATAATGCAATTCCAATTGAAAAGGATTACTAAACTCAGGCAGTATTTTGATAATCTAATGTGGAACTCTGTACACATGAAAACTTCATTTGCGCAATGGCAACTGTTTGCAGCACATTGTGCTAAAAATATGGAACATGTAACACTTTCAGCCAGGTACTGAAAATAAATGCTTTAAGAAACTAAGCAACAAGTTAAAAATACAGTAATGTACAACTCAACAATCAAATCTTCAGCAATGAGCGGGAAATAAAGCAGAGAACTGAATAATTTAAGGAGATGCAGATGGGTCCTCTTCATTCACAATTTTCTGTGCAATCTGTGTTCTGGAAAAGACATTTCTATTTCTGGTCACAGCTCAATATCTTCCCATTTCAACCTTGCCTAAAAGAAAAAACATCAGGACAATTACATGCGTTTCCTAAAGGACAGAGAACTGAAAGAAATCAAGAACCACAATTAGAAGCAACCATAATAGCCTGAATATACTGATACGTAGATCATCAAAATTCCTAAGCTGAGCATCACTAAATGTGGTATCAAAGTCAACTTAGCCCAAGCTGGATTTTACAAGTATGCCCCTGTGCATCCTATCGTACCAGGTAAGCAAGAGAGGGTTTTGCCAGGCTCACTTGCAATGGCGCGATACTGCACTGCAGTATCTGTGCCCAAATGGGCACTCAGTGAGACACGGCACAAACTGAAAATTAAAGATGCCATAAGGTCAACGTTAGAAAGAGAAGGAGTTGTGGTCAGCTTTGAAAATGATTATATGATACAAAACTGGGTAACAATAATTGGATAAAGTACTTGGTGTGAATTGTCTGTCATCATTCACTACAAAATAATTAAGGTGTAAAATTATCAGCATCCTGATGTAAGGTAGTTGGATTATGGAAAAAGGAACTCTGAAAGGATATTTTCAATCTGGGATTTAAATATAAATTCACAATATTTATTAAAGCCTCATTACAGGGATGCACCAGCTGACTTTGCCGTACTTGTCAATTCTGGTTGATGTTTTTTATCTTCCTGGATATGATGGCAAGTTGCTTTCTGAAGGTTACATCCTTGTCCTCTTTTTGACTGAGTGGATGGTAATATATGCCAATAACTATGTTCTTCCTGTTTTTTGCTCCCTTTCAATTTAGCCAGATGCTTCCAATGGGGCTAAGTTCCTCTTCTTGCATTTCTGTGCAGATATATGTATCTCTCACGTACAGAGTAATCCCACCTCCCGTTTTGTCCTTTCTATTTTTCTTAAACAGGTTGTATCCATCAATAGCAGAGTTCCAGTCATACAAGTCATCCCACCAAGTTTCAGTTCTTCCTATAAGATCGTAATTGCTCTCATGTACTATGAGCTCAAGTTCATGTTGTTTTCCATACTCTGGCCATTGATGTACGGACATCAAAGTTCATTCTGGCTGTGCCCTGATTTTCTTCCTACTTTTTTTGGGAGACTGGAGTTGGGCCCTACTTGAAGTTTTTTCTCTGTTGAAATAGATTAAATCCTTGCCAGGGGATGGTATGCCATGCTGCACATCTCCCTCTCAATAGAAAGCTCTCCTGATGAAGTTTTCAGGCAAGGGAATTTATTTTTTTCATCCAAGCAGGCAAGTAGTTTAATTCAACAAAGGTTCCTACCAACTAGACTGAAGTCTAAGGAGGGAATATTCTGTATCATTTCTTTTAATTTCCAGAAAGCTTCTGGTCCTCTTTGTGCAACTGCTTTTGTTCTGTAGTAGAAAATTGAAGTGATTCTCTGGCTCTTAAGCATCCTTGCCTGTAACCCACCCAGGATTCTCCTTGAGGGTGCTATCTATCCTGCTCAGATCCCCTAATGGCAGCAATGCTGATTTGAACAGGACTGTAACAAGAGTCCCTCTTTGCTTGTGGTGAACAGGACTTGTTTCAAAGCTACAACAACTCTCAGCAGGAGCAATTCCACAAGCATCTTTGTCTACCTTCAATGAAAAGTTCATTCTGTTCAGTAACTGATAAGGATATTATATATTTGATAATCTCAATTATTCTTACCTTGGTCAGAACAGTGATCATTATCTGTGCTTGTCTGAAGATTTATGAGTAGATCACGTATTAAGGGAAATGTTTCTCAAAAAAATATTTCTTAGGAAATAATAGTGCATCAAGACTAGTGAAAGGATATTGTTTCTTTTCTTCTTTCCCCCCAGTGCTGTCCCGTTTCTCTTTTTTATCTGTTTTATCCTTATCATGCCTGGATTCCTAGACAAAGTGAATTCAAACAAGAGGGAAAATGACATAACAGTGAATGATCAGGCTATTTTGAAAACAAATTAAATACATTGCAAATATACTTATGATGCTATTCATTCTAATCCTGTATATTAAACATGAATAGTTTGGGGGGAAGTGTGATACAAAACTTCCAACTAGAACTTGAGCAAGGAAAAAATAGGTTTCCTGCAATAAAAAGACAAAGATGACCATCTTACCTTCTTGCTACCAGAAGAACTTTTTTCCATCTTTTCAACTTTAATTGAATCTCCTTTTTCTTTGCTTGATGATTTTGATTTGTTTTTTTCCTTTTCCTTCTCATTGGACCGAGGAGAATCAGAAGGACTTTCACTCTTATTGTGTTTGGAAGAACCAGCTGGAAACCAAAACCAAAAACCAAAATAGCATAAATTACACGTGGGCATCACAAAAGCATTGTTGGGATGAGAAAAAGCAGGCGAGAACATACTTGTTCCGTTTTCTTCTTTCCGACGCTTGGTTGAATCCTGGGGAACTTCCCGGTCACTATTTGAATGATCCTGGTTAGATACAACATTAACACATTTAACAGACATACAATAAAAGTTTAACAATTATTCTTAAAGAAGCTGAAGTATTAAAGCTGCTCCATTCTTTGAATTGCCTACTTGCATCGCTGGTTTAGTAACCTGCTGCCTGATTTTCTCCTTAACGGTTTTCTTTAGTGAGGCTCAAAGCAACAATTTAAGTGGTCCAGATTTAAACTACTAAATAAAAATCACAAACCCTTTTTCGATCTTTCCTTTCCTTTTCATCTTTCTTCTCTCTCTCTCTTGATCGCTCCCTTGACTTGTCCAAATCTTTCTTGTCCTCTTCTCTCTCCTTACTCTTGGACAGGGTTGGAGTGGAGTGGTTAATGTAGTGCTGTTAAATTAAGGCAACATTACCAAAGATCAATGCATCTCTCTAAGGGGTGGTTCATTAAAATAATTGTCTCTTGCCCCCAAATCCTTAGATTTTATTTCTACAGGTCTGAGGTTCCCTCAGCTATTCCTTGCATACAAATTTGAAAACTTTTGACATCTCAAAATAGAAGGTGCTGAAGATGTTTTATAAAGGCATCCTGATTTTCAGTAAGATCCCAAAGATGACAGACAAAACTGGTATGCAAATATGCTCCCAATATAGAGTTCAGCCAACCTAATTTTGACTTGTGGTCTTTAAACAGATCATAAGTTTATTGTAATTTAAACAACCAACAGCTCAGATTTTATATGCTTTTTACAAAAAAATTGTAACGTTCCTTTCAAAAAGGAACAGAACACTGTCATTTCACTTCATTACTAGCAGTTATTCAAAATAGCTAGGGTTTAATGATAAAGAACCCTATAGCTTATGTAATAATCTTCAATAGTTTTTCAGTAAAATATACACTTTTGTTTTGCAATTTAAAAAAAATAGTGAAGATCTTTTTGAGTGAATAGAAGATCATGATGGACCTTATCATTGCCTATTAATTAGTTCTTTATTTAAAATTACTTTTACATTGTTTTTAATAGAGGGAAGGGACAAAATCTCAAGTCACAGTGTGAGAGTTAACTAAAGCCAAAGTTTACATTATGTGGAAAAACTGTGATCAGGCTTGTCTTTTTTTTAAAAGAAGACAGCAGCAGTCACAGGGGTATGAGCAGACAAATTCCATCAGGATCACAACAGTGCTAGGGAAGGGTGTATACAGACACACCCAAAGGGGCAGTTACCCTATTGCCCAGGTACCAGCATGTTTTGCACTGGAGGGGTAATAACAGCTTCAAAGGAAGGAGAACTGAAATTAGAAACAAGGCAGTCCAAATCCATCCTCCTTGCAAATGCATTTAATTAAAATAAACTAACTAAGCAGTCTTGTTAAGGATCTTCCACATCTGTTCAGTCTGGCTGTTACATTTTCCTCAACTTGTTCTTCCCCTTATTCAAAGTACCCTTCCACACGGAAGTTGCCCAGAGAGTACATTGTCACTCCCACCATTTTCTAGAAATATGAGTATTCTTTAGGAAGATATACAACCAATTACAGTATTTCTGCTATTTATTCTTGAACATACTTTAAAACCCCTGTAAACCCCTTCCCTCATCACCAGCCCAAACTGCTTTTGTCCTCGCCCAATGAAACCATGAATGTGGCCCCAGCATTACCTCATCACGATTGAGAAATCAGTGCATTCATGCCCCACGCTTTTGGGAATTTGAGAGCGGCCCTGCCGGATCAGACCAAAGGTCTAGCATCATGCTTCCCCCAGGGGCTGGTTAGATGCTTCTGGGAGGCCTACAGGCAGGATTCAACGCAGTAGACCTCTCCTGCTGCTGCTGCTCCCCAGCAACTGGCCTTCAGTGGCACGTTGCCTCTGAGCATGAAGTGTCCATGTAGCCATCGGGACTGAACAGCAACTGACAGGTCTATCCTCCTCCAGGAAGCTAACTCCTTTCAGTCCTCTAAGCCAGAAGCTCTTGCCACATCTTGTAGCAGCAAACTTCACAAATCATTTCAGTATGTAAATCTGAAGCTGCATGATGAGATAATTTGGAGTTCAATGCTCTCAGCATAATGATGATGCCTAACTCCTTTCTAGTAGATCCAGATCCCCTGTTGTCTTGGCATTTTCCCAGAGTTTAGCTGTAGTTATGAAGTGGACACAGGTGGGGCCCCACTAGTACTCTTGATGAGCAGAAGGTTATCACCAAGTTCAGTATGCTCGGCTTTTAGGTGCTCCTGGATCAGCCAGCTCTGTCCACCATTTTAGGCTAGACCACCAGCAATCCTAGCTTTCTAATTCAGAACTGTGTCTCTGTGAAGACTCTGGACTGCTGTAAACCCGCCCTGTGATGGGCCTCCCTTGAAGACTGCGCAGCCATTTCAGTTGGTGCATGTGGATGGAGTGCTTGCTTGCACAAAGGAATAAATGCTGCATTCCTTTTAGAGGCAGTTGTTTTCCAAATGGAACCCAGTGAAAATAAAAGAAAAATATACAGTCGGCAGCTGAGGAAGGTCATGGGAAAATGTGCATGTACAGGTGTTTGCAACACAAACTAATGCCGCTTCCTTCGTGCAAAAACAGTATTTCAAAAGCTATGCAATGAATATATTGCAGAAGCTTAAGTGTAATTGGGGAAAATTTAATGGACTGACCCACAGGATACTATCATTCAGAGGTCCAATGATATATTACATCAGATGAAAGGTCCATGTAGCCTAGGGTTTTGTTTTTGTTTTTTTTTTCCAAACAGCAGCTAGCCAGCTTACCTTTGGAAAGTACAAGCAAGCAATTAGGGACTCCCTGGTTGTGTAGATGGTTTTCAGACTTCTGGTTTTCAGGGAATTCTTTCAACTGGATGACTCAAGCATGCCTAGACATCTGCCATGGAATCTATGTCTCCCTGCAGAGAATTCCAAGTCACATACCAAAATTGGGTGGGCAACATGTGGCTCTCCAGATATTTTTGGGTTCAACCTTCAAACAGCTCCAGACAACATTTGAAGATGATGAGAGTCACAGGTTCCCCCACCCTCTTCTAGGGGGAAAGGCCAATTAATTCCTGTGGGTGACTGACCAGCCCCACCGTTCCTGTTTGAATTGACAATGTGACTCCAAACAAGGGAACGTCCAGTGCAAGTGCAGGCTGCAGAGCAAGATCAGCAGTGGTTGGGAAGATGACTTTCTGGGAAGCTTATCTGCCATTACTGATCTTTGCTCTTCAAGTTCATGGGAAACCCAGGATTCTACAGAAAAGCATTTGAAACTCAGCAACATATCATATTAATAAAGACCGTTCTGTCACTGCAACTAATTGTTACCAGCACACACTTTACATACAACCTATAATACCTCCTGCTTTCCTAATGTATCACAATTAATCCTTTCTGTGTGATTGGCTGCAAGTACAAAAGGTGCTGTTTTTATTTGCTGTGGGTGAGTGAAAGATTCAAACCTTTGCTGAAGAGTCCTTGAGTTCACTGATGTTGTCCTGCAGAAAATGAACGGAGATGAGACATGAGCTTGCAGAGTTTTCAGAAACCACAGGAATGTGGGAACGCAGGGCCACACCTTTCAAACAAAAACAGCTACTCCTTCTGGGAATAAATTCAGTATTAATACTTCGCAAAACAGTTGTATGCACACACCTATGCTAATCACATAAAAGAAATTAGCTACAAAACAATCTGCTTCTTAATAGTTCTCAAAAAATGAAAAAAGGCCCATAAAACCCACACTAAGTCACAAACTTTAGGTTTTTTTTTTTTTTACGAAAAGATTTTTCTAGCCCAGCTATATAAACTCAGGAGAATTCTCTCTCTCTGACTTAACATTAAGTGAGTAGATGGTGTTCCTTAATATTGCAATGTATTTTTAAACGCAAATACAATATCAGATTATTAATGAATACTGCAGTCTCTGCCACACACTTGCACAGAACAAAGTCCTTCTGATAGCAGTGAGACTTGCTCTCAAGCAAGCAAAAGCAGAATTACAAGCCAATTGCCAACTATTACTCACAAATATTAATAAAATGTTACTTTTCTAGCTAGATGTTCTATGCCTTAAGCCAATCTCTCACAACAGAGAACGTTCTTTTACATGTTGGCAAAACGGCGACACCCGCACATCATCCATCCCACTGTTCTGACAAAGGATTGGTAACTTACAGTTTCAAAGCTTCAACGTACTGCAAACTCAAAGATTCCATGAGCTTAGATGGTTTAGAAATAAAAATATAAACATGGTGCAAGGAATTGCTACCCTGAGTCTTCAGGAAGGCTACAGCCATGGTTTTGTGCTGCACTCAGCTGCTGGGGGTTTTCTCTTTGCTGGGTGGAAGATTTTGGCTGCCACATCTGGTTTAAGCGTAACGCAGAGCTCAACAGGGTGGGAACCCACTGGAATATAAACAAACCTCGCAGGGAAGGTGCAACAGCAGCTGCCTGCTCACTGAATTTACACAACTACAGGAGGGCTGATCACCAAGGAGAATTTTTTTTAAACGGAACTCCTTTTCAAGGCTCCTCCTTGGAAGGCACACAGCGGTATGATGCTCATCAAGGTGAACGAATTCAGAGGTATCGTGTATCCCATAATCTTCCAGGAACTCTTCAGCACTACAGATTCTTCAATATGAATGCAGAAAAATATGCTCCTCTCTGCTTGCTGCAAGAGACTCGTTTGCTTGTAGCTACCACTGCACTCCAAAAAATATATATATCTGACTGTTTAAAAACAGTGAGGCACTTTTTTGGTTAAAAAAAATTCTTGACACTTCCAAACTCTATTTACATTTGTGCTAGGTCCTTGAAGATTTTAATTTCATTTTCTAATTTAAAAATATTTTAAAATTTATTTTTAATATGAAAAAGAGTCCACCAACCAAGAAAAGGAATGCATTTTCTAATGCAATATAAAACCTCCAATGGCTCCACTTGGCACAAAACTTGAAGGAAGTCGGATAGTGGCATTCCAAACACGAGAGCCTAAACATGGGCGCTGCCTTCCTCAGGCTATACTAACCTTTACTGTTGAGGAATGTGATGGAGAAGAATGTGTATCAACTTTGCGGCGTTTCTGTTCTGAAAGTGAGAGAGAGAATCAACTTAATTATAAAAATATGAAAATCAGTATGAGTCAAGTCATCAGCACTACAGTCCCTTTAGATACTTGGCTGGCCTCTCAACATGCTGAAGACAAGTAGTACCTTAAGACAAGTAATACCTTAAGCTGTAAACAAGCATGCTGTTCTCATTACAAAAAAAACATCCTCCACCCAGCTACTACAGAAAAAATAAATATCAAATGGAGGTAAAACCAACCCCTTTCAGAATCTGATGTTTCTGATCGGGGAACAGGTGACTTCAAGGACCCAGCAACTGGTGTCTTCTCTCCGCCTCCTCCTCTAATGTTTTCCTTGGATTTCATATCCTTGGTTACATCTCTCTCTCTGGATGGTTCCTTTTCTTTCTCCTTTTCTGCAATGGACTTTGACTCTGCGTTGGTCACAATAATCTTGGATTTTTCATCCTTAGATGATTTCTCTTCTCTCTTGGTTTTTTCCTTCTCTTTGTCAGACTTAGGTGTCTTCTCCTTGGTATCTCTTGGTTTATCTTCTTTGTTTGCCCGCTCTTCCTTTGGTTTATCTTTCCCATCCTTTCCAAGTGCTTTGGCCTCAGGAGTGGCAGCTGGTGTCTTCTCTTTTTTGTCTTTCTCTTTTTCCTTCCCACATTTATCTTTTTCTTCTTTTTCTTTTATAACTTTGCTGCATGAAATAAAAGGAACTAAATATTACTTACCAAACCACAGTTTGACTTTCTAACCACCCCCTTTGAGATTGTAAAATCCCGTTTTTTTTTAAGTTCACTACGCCCCAAGAAATAAGCAACGATAAGAAAAGCTTTCTGTATTTAAGCGAAGGAACAGCAACTACTGTTTTGTGAAAGGGCTGGTGCTTCTGGCAGAAAGGGGGACTACCAATGGCAAAAGGAGGCTCTCATGACAAATCACTGCTCCCTGTTCCAATCCAGGATAGCAATATTTCCAGTGATTGCAATAGATAAATGGCTTCTGCCAAGACAAGACACCACTATCCCCAATCCTGTTCCCTCAGCTGATGAAAGCATTTGTGTTGTGGAGGGCTGTTTCTTGAGCTAGTGGCTGGTTCTATGCCAGGTTCTGCCTGCAAATATTATGCAGAAAGGCAGTTCCAGAAAATTCAATTTCACTGCCATCATTAAAAGAGAAAAAAATGCCCTGTTATCTTGTAACTTAACATCATGGCATCGTGAATGATTTATAGATGTTTTTTTTTGAAAAAGTATAACTCTCATCCTTGTTCCACGAGTCTTAATTGGGCTATGAATCAGTCTATTCCTGAATTAGTGACACATAGTGCTCTTTTCCTAAATCTTTTACTGACTTAATTGAAGGTCCCCCCCCCCCCAAAAAAAAGAACAACTGTCTGTTGTCATCCCCCTACCAATCCCCATTTCTAACTTCAGGACTTTATCCTCATATGGGCAAATGGGCCATTTCCCAATAATGTAAATTTAATTCTAAAAAAGAACAGTGCTCCATGCTCACCTGTTAGAAGCGTTGTTTCCATTGCTTGTAGTCACCTTTGGTGTTGCATTGGCAGTTTTATTAATCACTTTAACAGCACCCTGAGATTTCTCCTTTAATTTATCTGTTTGTCCACATACAAAAGGAAAAAAAAGATAATGACATTAGTAAAGCGGCATATAAAGACTTCAAAAGCAATTAGATTCTATTTAAGTATACAGTAAATTGCATTTATTTAACAAGCAATGACTGATGAAGAGTCTACATGACAATAATAAATTACAGTGCAGGTCCCACTCAGAATAACCTCAGAATATATATTCAGATTGTAGTTATGTGCAGAAAGAACTATTATGAATATTTATAGCACAAATATAAATAAAGCACCTTTACAGCTTATGCGTAGCTTCCTAGAATTAAGTACCCCTGAGTTCAATGGGACTTACTTCCAGGTCAGTGTGTATAGGATAAAGCATAAAGCCAACATGTTCAACTGTAAATGCACACAATGCATAATGTATAGCACATGTACACAGCACTCCCTTCTCATTAATACTGAACTGCAAAAGCCTAAGAGCTGGTTCACATATACACTGCAAGATTAAAGACCAGGACAAGGTCTGCACATGTAAATGAGCATTTGTTGATGCTAATTGACCTCATCTCAATGGAATCAGCTCACACAGTCAGTGCTGCGAGCTGGTTCTCAGGGTTCCTCCATATTATGAAAGCTGCAGTACAATCCACGTGCTCCCCCCTCCCGCGGCCATGTTTGTGTGTGTGTGCGCCATACCGGTCTCCTCAGCAGTGCTTTCTTCCAGTTTAGCTGCATTCATGGTGAGCGAAGGAGGCAGCCCAGCCCCACCCGGCCCATTCTGCACTGCTGCAGGGACTGCATTCCTGGTGGGTGGGTCCTTGTGGTGGAAATCATTTTCAGGGACCATGCAATGTTTTCTATTTTTCAACTGTCCCGAATAGCTGAAAGTCGCACAAAGTGTTAAATACACACAAAACAAACAGAAATGCAAGATAGTAACTTGGAGAGCTGCTTGGAAAGATACATTGCTAGTTTTCAATTCAAGTTTGTTTATGACTTTCCCAAGTAAAATGCAAGCAGGAGATTTCATACAATCACGTAACTCCTCAAATCACTTGTTAAGATCTTAATCTCTATGGGGCCTTGATCCTCAAAACCCTTCCCACCAAAAACCTCTTTTTCCCTGGTCTGGAAAGAATAATCAGGAAAACACTGGTACTATTAATAAAATACACTGCAGGCATGAGAGTTTTTCTGGAACAAACAAGGGAAATTAGTCTTTGTTCGAATATCATGCAAAATGAAATACATAAGCTGGCAGCAGCCATCATGTCAGAATGAAGTGAGGTAGAAGAGGGAAAAGAGCCACTGCCCAGTCCTATTAGGACCCTCTCTCTGCCCAGCATCACCTGGCACAAGCCATTCCATCTGGTTAAGGCAAGGCAAGGAAGTGGAGTGAGCAAAACCACTATCAGTTCTGCTAAGGAATAAGCACATTTTGTCTTCCCGCCATGTCTGCCTTGAATTGCCTCTATTCCAGCTGGCCATGGCAGGAACTTTGTAACTAGGGCCTAGGTTCTGGAGTTTGCTTTATTCCTCTGTCTTTCTCCTTACACCTTTCCCTTTTGCTTCACACTGTTTATATCACAAGCCAGAACCTGGGGTCAGGGAAACAGTCTTATGATTGTTTTCAGATCTTCTGGGAGCCTTTTTGGATCAAACAGTACAGTAAAATTGCTTAAGGTAAATTAATTAGTAATTTATACATGAGAATGAAACCATGAAATTTGAACATTTTAAATGCCATGGCTGGTAGCTCCCAGGAAAGTGTCTCTGAAAAGAATCTTAATACAAGCCCCCCCCCCACAAAGCAACACTCAGGTTCGTCGCTGAATAATGTTTTCTAAGATCAGGCAAATTGATAAAAAACCAAAGCAAATCTATTTTTGGGACTTTGGAATAATTTTTGTACATCACTTAGCCATGTTTTTAAAGTAAGGTTTTGTTACCCCATCGCTAAAGCATATAGATCAGGTCTCTTCTCTTTCTCTTCTTGGCAGATTTTAAGGACTCTTCTTTCCAAGGCCTGGCCCAGGTTCACAACTTTGGGATACCATGGCAGGATTTTGGTCAGTACAATCAGAATATTTCTGATGTGCGTGTATTCACCCGTTTCGAGGCAGTGTACAGATGCCTAGAAAAATCATGAAAACGTGCAGTTTAAACGCCTTAAATTCACACTGAAAAGCCATTCCAATTTTTCAGTGATCTTAGGTTACCTTAGTTAATTTATAATGCCACTTGTGTACCACATGCCGAAAATTTTCATAATCTAACTGGTCAGCTTTGTTCCCACCATCAAAACCGGTTGCCCGTAATATAGTAAGGAAGCCGGGGTAGTTGCCACATTCCTGCAATGCAGATGAAAAGCTTTTGTTCTTATTCAAGAAGCTTGTAAGGGAGAAAGTGACTTATGATCAAGTATACTAATAAAGACAGATACTGGAGCTGCCTCATGCACTGCTGAAAATCAAGATTTCATTGATATTTAACATAAGTTTTTTCAACAATTATAGGCATTTCTTGGGCTGCAACCCACAAGTCATGTCTTCTAGAAAGAAACCGGTAAATATATCATATATGCACTAACTTACAAAGATCTATCATTGAAAAAATAATTTTATTTTAATAAAAGCAAGATCAGTCTTGAGATAAGAGGTGGGAAACCTTTTTCATGTCAATGGCCAGACTCTATTTCGGAGAAGTGCTCGATATGGGTGGAGCCACAGGCACAAGTGTGTGTGGCTGAAACTTACTGCAGGAAGCATGTCGGCTGAGAGGCAACCAAGAACAGAGCCTCTACTCATAAATAAGCAAGAGAATCCCCTGCATGTTTGCATAATTAAGTTGGACAAAGCTCATAAGGAAGTAGAATGCACTCCATCAGCAGCTTGCTCTCTTGGTTCCACCCCCTCCACCCGGCAGGGAAAAATTCTGCTGATCAGAGATTAAGGGTTTCCCCCTCTGTGCATTAAAGCATTCCCTCTCTTTGAGTATTTACTTTGTTACTGAACACCTAAATGGGACTATGTATGTTATTTTACATACCTTTTCATATGTGACTTTATCACTATGCCACTGAGTTACAGTATTTAGCATACAACACAGAAACCTGCCGTATCGACTAGCTTCATTTTCAGTACAGCTTGCTACTGTATAGATTATGTCAGAGAATACCTGCAAAGACATTTTCTTTTAAATTATGTACACACACTAAATATACAGCATAAAACATTGTTCAATACTTCTAATGATTTATAGTCACTTTTACAGTAGAAATATTCTTATCAGTTTAAAAATAAAACCCAAATCCTCTCCTTCAATTTGATGTTTCCCTCCTTATGTTAGTCTAAACTGTATAATCCTAAACTGGTGTTGAAAAATACTTCTCCTGTTTTCATTAGTCTTCCATCACGGTGCACATTTCTCAATTTCCCAACACTTTTAAAGATAGCAGGCCATAAATTTTACACTTTTGCCGCCAAAATACAATATTCTCCAAATCGTTTTCACAGTAGCTATCCTAACAAGGCTTTATCCTTGTTTACTTAAGTGTGTGCCTAAAATACCCAACTACTGATTATAGAATAACCTTTCAGTTAAAGTATTTGTTTAGCTTGAATGCCTTTCCTTGGCAGAAAGAATCCCCCATTGCTTCTAGAATGAATAGAACAAATTCATGTACCAGCGTAACCCAGAGCAACTTACTCTGTCATAGCAAAGAAGCGTGGAAAAGTTTGGTGTTTTCTGTTGATGCACCAATTCCACAAAGCAGGCACAGTAAACAGCATCAATGGCAGAAAAAATACACCGGGGAAATATACACAACTGCAGAAATTTTGTTATGGTCTCATTTTTTGTAGATTCTAATAAAATAACAACAAAAAGGTTACCATTTTATGTTAATTTTAGATCCCTTTATTGGACTCAAAGGTTATCCAATAAAAACAAAACAGAACAGAGAAAGTCTAACATGTATTTTAGGGTACTGGATAAAGGGTCATAATAGTCTTTATCCAATGCATTGCTTACTCCGTTTGAAACTGTTAGCTATCACCTGCCTCCCACCAACCTGCCAGTCTCTCTGCTCTCCAGAGGAAATCTCCTGTCAGTGCCTGGCATTAAATACAGGTAAGAGACACATGAGCACCAATGTTAGACAGTTAAGGAAAGCAGACTGAAGTTGGTTAAGACAACTGAGATAAGAGTGCACCTCCCCCACTTTAATGCAGGATGAGGAGTTTTTGCTATAGGAAGGGAAGGTGTTGCAGGAGGCCGTATGCAATTTCATGGCAGCTGACCATGATTAAAAGCACATCCTGAACTGACTACAATATTGATCTGAATCTGGTCAAAAGCAGGAAAAACATAGCCATCTAAAGACTGTGAGCTTAGGTTTGGAGAAAGGAATTACTACAATTTTTTTTTAGGCACACATGTGTGAATCATAATGATGTAAAATTAAAACATGTATAAAGTGCTTCTAGTGTCAGACATCGATAGTGTTCTTTTAAGTAGCCACTGTGACTCAAAAGCCCTGAAAGGGCTCCGCCCAGCTTACTTGCAAGAAGCCAATTATCCTTTTCCAGCTTCAGCCTTTGCAGCACCCTTTGCACATGTTCCGACTGCTTTTTTTCCTCTTCAAGAAGCTTATCCTGAAGGGCTGTACAGCGCTCTTTCTCTTTTTTCTTTTTATTTGGAGGCTACAAAAAAGGAACACTGCATTCAGATCTGTCACAAGCCACGCCATCTTACAGGGCATTGTTTAACCTTGTTAAAGGCTTCAAGAATTGGTCTCTTATGAAAAGCTGGTTCTTCAAGGCTGAAAGCATTTTCTTTACAAAGGTGGGCTGGGAGGGAATGCATGCTAACAACTGAGTGCAAGAGGCTTTATAATTGTTCATGACATAAGAGGATATGCTTAAGGACCTATCAGCCAACAACAAAAGCAAGCTGAGGATCCTATGTCATGAGCCACAGCAGCACACTCCCCTGGGAAATTTTCCCGTGTAAAATTTATTGGAAATGAATTGTGCATAAACAGGGCTGGCAGAGTGTACCCAACATTTGCACTGCTTATGAATCGTCCCACATTGATTCTATCTTTTCTCTCCGCCATTACTCTGCTAGCAAAGGAGCTAGTAAGGAAGTTCAATACTCCATAAAAAGCTAATGCGACATTTTATTCATTCATTCTTAATATTCATGTCCCAACTTTCTATTTAAAAAATTATAATCAAAGAGGTTTACAGTCATTAAAACAAGAGCTATTATAAAATAAATAAATTATACAAGCTGCAGGAACAGTCAGAGCTTATTAAAAATGTATCCCAGGAAAGCCAGCTGCAAGAAAATCATCTTCACTGCTCATCAAAAAATTATTTGAGAAGGCTATTTCAGATTCTGGACAAAACAGCCAAAGAGTCTCTGGTATCCACCCATTCTATTTCTGCTGTTGTGGGTAGCTGTGAAGAATACAGACCTCAGAAATACAGGGATGTACTTGGGTAAGTTTACACAGGAGTGGGAAAAGAACATTTTCTATTAACTGGAAATGAAGCAAAGTAACTAAAAGCAATGGCAGAACATGGGATGATTTATAAACTGATTGTCTAATTGTGCCAATTGTGTTGGATCAACCAACAGTTTTAGGTGGAGTGGTTTATTTTTTAAAAATGGAAAGTAAAGGACTCTTTAAAGCTTTCAAACCTGCCTGAGGTGCAATACATACCATTTCCTGATTGTCATCAATAGCTTTCATCTGAACTTTCAGTTTATTGACTTCCCGTTCATAGCTGCTACGGGGTACCGCAAGGTCATACATTGTCAGTGACCAGAATGTAGCATAGAACTGAGGACTGATATCATCCCAGACCTTTGGGAGGTGCAAGGAGATCACCGCATCGTGAACAGGAGCCATCACATGTTCACACGATGTAATGTATTTGTGAACTTTTTGCTGCTGCTTGTTTCCCTTCTCTGCTTTTTTCAGTTCATCATATTTTGACTGATTGTAAAAAAAATACATATACATTTGATTATTCATTTCTCTCACAAAATACAAATTCACTTCTGTAGCTCTTCTGCTCATATTTAAATAAAGAACCCCCAACCCAAGAAATTAAGTCAGCACACCTCTAAACTGCACAAGTCATTGAAAATAATATATTACCAGTCTCAGCAAGGTTTCCCTAAAAGGATCAGTTGAATGACAGATGTAATTTTCAATAAAACTGCCAGTATTGCATATTTAGAATGCAAGCCAAGGGAACATTTGTACTTACTGAAATATGGTGGGCATACATAGGTCTCGAGAGGAAAAATGCAGCATCATGAGGAGTGTGAAACTCATTACAGAGAACGTCAATGGAAGGCACTCGCTTAATATAATCCTCTGTGCTTAAGTTGGATGCTAAAAATCCACCGAATTGTACCAAGGTATCATGGCACTGAGCAGAAAAACACAGAGACATAGGGAATTCAGTAAAGAACGTACAGAAGAAAACTGTACCATCATTTTAAATAATATGTAACATTTTAAAAATCAATACAACAGCTAGTAAATCACTCCAATTTGCACTAACATAGAAACTACAGACAAAATATGGATGTGTTCCTCAATTTAAAAAAAACCCCACTGACATTTCTTCCAAACACCCAGGGGAGTTTTCAGTACTACAATCCCACATAGCCAACTAAATGTGCTGTCAAAGACCATACCCAAAGTGCAACTTGCAAAGTTGCACAGGCCAGCAGAATTGGTTATCAACTCAAACAGAACAACAAATTATTCATGGCAAAGGATTGTTATATCTGAAATTGCTCCAAGGAAGATTCCTGTCTTGCAGGTGGTATGAAATACTGGAAACTAAACTAGCCAGTCAAACTACCACTGCACTGCAGCATATAAAGTGGATATTCTAAAAATGGCTTTCTGCACAGGGAATATTGAAGGATTTAAGATTTTGAAGAAATGCTAGCATGAATATATCTACTTGCCTGATCGTAGAGCTTTCCCACCAGCTTCAAATGCTTCTCCCCTCCTTCTTGAAAAATGACACCGTTTCGCTGTTGAGCCATGAGAAGGCACAGTGGAAGGGCAAGATCATGGTCCAAAAGTGCATCTTTTAATCTCTGAGAAGATTTTTTAGTGTTTCTGATCTGGCCAAAATATCCACCCTGCCCAGCAAAGGAGGGAAAGTTAAAGGTACCCAAACTGGAAATGCAACAAAGATTTGAGAGTGAAGACACAATGCAAAACCACAGCTGAGAGTACAAGAACACTCTTTCAGGATGCTTGGGTTTGCATGTTGTCCTTCCACATCTCTCTAGCACTTTTCTAATAATCAGCCATTTCTTGGCTTAAGCAAACAATGCTTTGCTCTTTTATCTATAGATTGTATTTTAAACCAGGATCATATCCTAGTTTGCCACCCTAATTTGCAAGACAAATACAAACCAATTTACCCATTTGGATGCAAGGGCAAAATTACGTGTGGGAAACCAGAAACTACTCTGAAGATGCAAAAGAATGGGCAAGGAGAAGGAAGAACAGCCTTCCAAGGGTCTTTGTATGCTCATCATCATGGCACTAATAGACACTCTTACTGAGTTCAGACAGAAGTGCCACAAACTCACTAGCCTGAAACACTAACCACAAATTGTACCATTAAAATTTACTGGTAGCAGCAAACCCTGGTGCTTGGCTTTTACATTGTCTGCCAATAAAGCTTCTCTTGAACTGAAGAACTAAGAGTGGTGCATATGGAAAATTAGTGAAATTAGAAGGTCATAAAACTTGCACTCCCTTCCCGATCAATTTCTTTTCCAGCACCAATCCCACTCTTTACTGTGATTGAAGCTTAGGTCAAATACCAAGCATAACCTCTGTTTGTTAACAATTCAAGATCAGGTTTCAAGATGGTTTTTCAAAACTCTGATTAACAAAATCTGGTTAAAGATAACAGCATTTATAGATGGGCAAACATGTGCCAAAGAAAGGAGGGAAAGGCTATCCGGCAGAACATTCCCGATACTTTCTCCATGGCTAAAAGCCAACAAGCATTACAAATACAGCAGGTGTGTATACCTTGATCTGGATTGCTGCTACATCATTGCAATATATAGCTGCTACTTTTTTCTACCCAAGTTGAGATAATCAGTTTGTCATCTACTTTAAAATATACATCACAACAGGAGGAACATCCTCATCTACCAGTACTATGTTTGTGTGGCATCTGTTTTTCTCTTCTTTCTGGCCATAAACACACCTCTGCTTTCAGCTGCTCTCCTCCAGTCATGGCTTCCAGCTGTTCCATTGTCATTTCTTCAGTGATTTCTATTCCAGCCATTTTTTGTACCACCTCTTTCAAAATAAGCAGGTCAAAGCTGTGGAAAAGCATGAGGACAAAAAGGGGCACTGGATCATAGGTATCCTAAACAGTTATTTAAAGCTCATTTCTAATCCTAGTCGAACAATGTTAGGATACTTCTAAGTGAATGTGCATTTTTTGAAATATCGTACATATGAAACACAAACCATTTTTCTTCAAGGCAGGGGCAGCCCTGAACAATAAGTTATCACATGTGACAGCTAATATGAGGATAACCACTAAAAACAACCTAACCCTGAATGCTGAATACCATAACATAGTCATTTATGTTTCACTATGTTTACATATAAGATGCCAGAGGAGAGCTTTGTGGATACCCTGAACCAATAAAAAGATGAATGTGTGGGTCCTAGATCAAATCAAGCCAGAACTTGCCCTGGAAGGAAAAATTACAGAACTGAGACTGTCGTACTTTGGGCATATTGTGAGAAGGCAAGACTTGCAGAATACAATTAACGATAGGGAAAATTGAAGGCAGAGGAAGGTGGCAAAGGCCATATATGAGAAGAATTGATTCTGTAGAGGAAGTTGCAGCCTTCAGTTGACAAGAACTGGGCAGGGCTGTCAAGGATGGGACATTTTGGAAGACACTCATTACAAGGTCACCATAAATCAGAGACAATTTGACAGCATGTAACACATATAAACCTAAAATACTTAGCTTTAAACTTTGCAATGGCACATTAAGTACAACCATTTAAAATCTTTCTGCATGGCAGCTGCAAAACTGACATATGTCTGAGATCTACAGTAACAACGCTCTACTTGCCTTTTCCCAGCTTTTAGCTGGTTTGCCACATATTGCAGTAGACCAGCAAGTTCTATAGGATATTTTCGAAAAACAGCACCACAGAAACTAGCTAAGCCTAGAGTAAATGAAAAGAAAGAAACAGTTAATACCTCCAAGTGCTGTCAATGTGGTATTTTAAATGGCACATACATTTGTTCACTGCATATGGAGTTTTAAGTTGCCACTAATAAAACATACTTAGAAACTGTTTCACATACCTTAGTAACTCTGGGAACTGATTTATATATTACTGGCAGTGCAATTGTACCATCACCTGGCCTCTCTTCTGAGCAATAATAAGGCAGTGAGGAACCAAGTCACTGGCCAAATCTAGATATATTATGGATCCTAATTTTACACAAGTACAGGGGGAGTTACAGGAAAGTAGCTGTCAAGCTGCTGGATGCCACTTGGTAGTAAGAAGCTCATCTACCTATTATATTCAACTTTGGAGCTTGTACTTTGTATGTTCCTCCATCTGAAGTGTGAAGCGTGGGTGGCTCCACAAGGGAAGGTGCTTTTCAACAGCAGTACCCAAAGATGCAATCCATACTTCCTTACTAGTGACCTTCAGTTTTGTTCTGTCAGGTTCTCAAATTGCCCAAATGCTGATGGCAGATTTGCATCTATTTGCTTATGTTATAAGCAGGAGAGTGATGGCTATTGATTTTTATTCTAGTTCAATCAGAAATAAATTTTCTCTAATATACAAAAATTCAACATTTGTTAGAACACATGGATTTTCCTTTAATGCTACAAATGCTTAATTAACATATTAACTGGCCTCCATAAGTTTGATTAAAAATAAAATAAAATAAAATAAAATAAAATAAAATAAAATACTAACTTTGAAGCCAACTAGAGATTGTAGTGTCATCGTGTTTCATCCTCTCCTTCTCAGGATTAGCCAGTGCTTCAATTATGCAATCTTTGCAGATGTTAAGCAAGATTACCCCCTTAGACACTTGTGTTAGAAAGATCAATCATTTACAGCAAGAAGCATTTTATAAATATATCTACTTTAGTATTGCCTTATATTTAGAGGTAGGAACTGACACCAGGAAACAAGCCCCAGAGTAATGAGAGAACAAAAGAGGGTCTCTTTGTAGTTTTGAGATATTCTCAAATTTTATTCACCCATCAATTCCCCTTTGCACCACAAGTTCAAGAGAGAACATTTTCCCATTCATTCCATCAACCTCTATTAAAATGTAAAATCAAAAATTACAAGAAACTCCTTTAAGTGATTACCTGGAAAAAGCTACAAACCTCTAGATCTGTGATGGGGCTGCCTGACTGAATTACTGACCTGCATCGCAGAGTTTTCACTCTGACAGCAGTTCATGAGTCTAAAGTGTTAGAAATCTACAACAAACAATGAAGAATTCCAGTGGCAACGCCTTAAAATTACTGAAATTCTTACTGAAACAGCCTATTCAAATTATGCTTGGAAGCAGGTATAGTTCAGAAGGAACAGCAGAATCCAGGAAGAGTCTGAAGGTTAATTAACCCATAAATTGTGAGGATGAGCACTGCATATGAGCCACTTATAAATGTAGCACTTGTAGGTTGTTTCTGTGCCTTCTGAAACTGGGCATCTGGGGCTGTTCAGGGGTCAAACGGCCAAAATAATGACAAACCACGGGTAACCACAAACAATGTCAAGTCACTAGCTTTAGAGACTGTACTTTTGGGCAGATGCTGGAAACAAGTAATCCATGCACAGCACACATCTGCACAATGTGGAGGTTAATTAACCAACTATTTAACCAATTAACCAATTGCAACTATTACCACCAAATGCAGCCATTCTCTAGGTGATCAAATTCCAGAGCTCAGCTTTAATACATCAAAACCCAGCACGCTTAAGATGGCTAATATTAGCAAGTGAGAGATGACAGAAAGAGATACAGAGGCATCAAAATGTGTAAGATGTGACTACTTGACAACTAACAGTTCTAGGAACCGACAAAAGGATACACGCCAAGACATCATAGTTCAGTGAAGTGAGGTATTTCAATGAGTCTACAACTGGAGTTATTAAATTACCATACTTCTGTATTTGAGACAGAATCTGAACAGACAAAAGTTAAATTAGTTTTATGAAGTGTTAAGGTATCTCACAAGTCCTTATTTTTACAAATAAAATTCTGGTTTATTTACTTATCACATTTCAAGATCATCCAATAGCTGATACTGTCAGGCAATTAACAACTGCTTTCTAAAAACAAATGTGACATTATGCAAAAAGCCAAAAAAATCAAGCTATACTATATTAGCACACCAATCAGTTTTTTAAAAAAATTCAGTATTACATCATAAATTATGATCTTAGCACTCAATAATATATGTAAAAATACACAGTTTATTTTTCTGCACCAGACAGCATCAGCAGGGTTACTGCTATAGCAAAAGTATGTCAGTACTTATCTTGGCACATACATAGTCAAATAAAATGGTTGGATTGCTGTGGCTCAGTTTCCCAATTTGTCTTCCAGAAGGCTTTACATTTTCCTTGGTTAAGCGCCTGCAAGTGAACATAACACCTTTATTCCCTCTCTTTGCAACTTTAGATTCCTATTAGCTGCTCTTATCTTCCAGCAAATGCAGCTCTAAGATTGGCCTTTCCTTCATTCCAAGGAAAAACTTGTATATTATAGACATAATTCATATAGGATTTCTGTGATTTGTCTTGGAGTTCAGTACAATATAAATTAAAATCGGGGAACAACTTTGACAGTGGTAAAGCCAATCATTACAGAAAATACTGTGAAAAAGAAAACATGCAATTAAGCGTTGAGGCAGGTCAGTGTCCTACCATTCAAACTAATATTAATCAAAACAGCATAGCCCCAATCTCTGAGTTCCAGGCCCTCAGATTATGAACTTCTTACTCTGATAGTAACCACCTGTACTGAGACACTGCTCTGGGATGGGATGGGATGCAGCTTAAGCACCTCCATCTAGGAAGAGGCATCTATACATGGAAGAACGGAGCAGTTCACATGATGGTGCCATGGCAGAACAAAGTGCAGAGGTGAGGGCACAGGGACAGTCAGTGACTCTGGCAGAGCCTCAGGGGACCTGCTGGGTTATCTATTTACTTAACATAAACACTGTGACCACGGAATGCACCCCATGCAAACGTTTCACTACAAGCACAATCCAAAGTGCAGTATTTGCCAATAACAGTGATTTCAATGATAAACCTAAGGCATGCTGAAATCCTTTCCACTGAAAGCTATGGAACTTACAGGTGTTTAACACTGGTTGGATAATGGTCAATAAATTCTTTAAGCATCAGACAAAGCTGAAAACAATCCGATACTAAATTTAATAAATTTGCCAGGCAACACATTTGAATTAATGCCAAGAAAGCTGTTAAATATAAAATAT
This sequence comes from Varanus komodoensis, assembly GCF_004798865.1. Classification (NCBI taxonomy): domain Eukaryota; kingdom Metazoa; phylum Chordata; class Lepidosauria; order Squamata; family Varanidae; genus Varanus; species Varanus komodoensis. The sequence goes on from NW_025335549.1 coordinate 4,884,901, forward strand.
TAAATTTTAAAAGAACTTAAGGTGTGAAATTAATTTGTAATAGCAGGCAAAATCACTGTCAAATACATAAGCTGCGTTACAGCATACACTTATTCTGGGAGTAAGCGTCACCGAAAGGAATGAGATTCACTTCTGAATAAGCATGTGTGGGAGTGGACGATGTGATCTTGATGAACTAGTTGACATGCAACAAACAACTCATGGTTTGTTAATCATGGACTGTACTGCAGGATGCAGAAGCAAGTGACCAAAGTAATTCCCAATCACCTGCCCACTTCTGTTTTGCTAAACTACCCATGAATGTCTATTGCATGAGAACTCAGAAATCTGGATTGCTGTGGGACAACTCATGAGCTCAAACTCTGGTGTTTTTTTCTTAACAACCCAAAGGTCCAGATTTGTAATCCCAGTCAACAACCTAGAGACAGGATAGGTCTGATTATTCAGCATGAGGAATTAGGTGAGAACCATTATACTGCTTGTTTTCAAACACGAACTGGGTCATAATCTCACCTATGCGTCCCATAAAAAGAAACATGAACATAACTTACTTCATTATATATTTGGCTCTGTCAATGGTCTGAGCTTTAACTTTCACTAGCAGGGGATGACTATTGTACGTTTCATTCTTCCACTGTCCATAGAGGCGATACCTATTGAAGAATGGTAAGATGACAAAAAGCAATTAAAACAATTTTGTTAAACAAAACCATGTCTTTCCATATAAACCTTTTCCAGGTAATTGCTCACCGGTGCTGGTAAGGAAACGTTTTGAACATCCCCCACAATTCTTCAGACATGCAAGCATTACAGTCCATCAAAGAAAGAGAAGGAAGTAAAACCTGGTCGGTAATACTCAGCAAACAACTGAATAATAATTCCTGCGAAGGAAAGAAAAAGAGTGCTATTTAAAATACTTAACCCTTTTAGGCTAAGTCCAAGCCACCCAATTTTACTGTTTCCTTTTTATCTGGTTTTGTTCAAAGACTACAAACTCTACATCAAATCACTAAAACCATAACAAAGAAGGATGAAACTATAGGTTAGTATGTTTAGTATAAATTCTCTGTGCCAGTCTGCATTAAACTGGTGGAGAAAAAAACCAAGCATAAATGAAGTTAAAAAGGCAAAAGAAAGATCGTATGTTTTGTAAGCTGTTACTTTCTACAATCCTACCATTCAAAATGCACACAGGCTGGAAGAATTCACCTGTTCTCCTTGGTGTGGTTGTATAATGGCACATCTGTATGAGTTAAAGCACTACGAAACTGTGCTTTGTACTGAGGCGGTGGTGGTAAAGAAATATTTAGCAGGTCCACCAGGGAATGGGAAGAGCAAAGAGAAAGCCCAGCAATGCCCATGCATATTGCACATGTGATACACTGAAATCACTAGCACCCTCTCGTCTAACTGCTCCCCACATCAAACATATGACGTTATGTCCCAATGAACATTATCTGCCTCAGAATGGTTAAAGGAATGAAAAGCAGATGTTTGGACCTTTAATGTTAGACTTGTACAGCTTGTAAGTAGAAATTATAAAATGGATTTGTTTATTCAGAAACTCTGTGCCTCCTGCCTTTCAAGACAGCTGGCAGTTCACAGGAATAGCTCTGTCGAGTGCAGCTTGCAACAGAGAGCTGTAGCTACATTTATTTCTGATAAAACATAATCAGTGGAAGCCTAGATTAAAGTACTATGCTTTCTAGGCCCTCTTAAAAGTGTGGAATAATGAAGTCTGGCACATTCCCAGTAGCATCTTATTGTGTGGAAAAGGCCAACTTTTGTACGGTCACCAGCCTAAGTGCTCTTACAGACTGGGAGGCAAGCTCAATCTCAAAGTGCAGGCAGGCTGACATGGGTGAAAGGGGTTATTCTAGTAACCCTTCAGACCTACATAAATATTATACATGAATACATTTGAAATAGCTCACCATTTTCTCTTTATCCTCTTGTTTGCTTCCATCCGATTGGTACTGAAAGAAAGAAAAACTAAAACTAAAATGTAATGGTTCCAAGCCAAAGTTACACTCAACAGAAGTTTGTCTCTTTTCCCTTCCAAAGCACAAAGAAAAGGACTGGCAGCCCTGAATTTCTTGGTTGCCTGCTACTGAAGACAAAGAAATGATGCTTGAAAAGTAATTTCCTCCAGTACGTTTGAATGGAAAATGGATGGAGAGGTAGAATATAGCTCTCTAGCCATCACTAGCTATGGCAGACCTCAGAAATTAGCTACAATTGTAGGTATAGTCTTGTGGTGGCTTTTAGAAGCCACAGCTTGGCTTGGACTTATCTCTAACCTTTTATTTAGTAGATATCTATCTAGCTTTTTTCTTGTATTTAGAATTTAGAAGCAATTTAGACCTACTAGATGTAGTTGGTCTAGTTTCTCCTTTTCTCTGGCATACCAAAGAGAGCCTTGGAAATATCTGCTTCCTGTTTTTAAGCATGCCTTAATATTATGCCTCAAAAGGCCAAAATGTGGTTGGTTTACATTAAGGTTTATTAAAACAAACCAGGATCAAACTGTGCTTTATAATAATGTTTTTTTCAGTGAGTGACTGACTGACTGAACTAGAATTTCTAGTTCAGACATACTTAGTTTAAACCAAGAACTTCACTGTTCAATAGATCAGTTGTATCAAAAGTTTGCTGTTACCACTTAGTCTCTCAAAAGAATGGCAACAGAAGTTTTATTCTACCAAATCCACAGTCATGCAATACCTTTATCAGACCCATCTCCAAATTGCAAAACAAAACAAAAATTCAAGCTTGAAATCCTGTAGAACAGGTGAAGAGGCACAAAAAGTAAAGGATGGGGGAAGAACGCTCCTAACATCAGGGCAGAGGCTGTGGCCATGAGGGCTAGAGTATAGATAGAACCCCATCCAAAATGGAGATTTGTATTTTGAATGAATGAGTCAGAGTTGCAGGTATCAGATTACATCTAGCAATACATTTTGGGATTGCTTACTTAAGCCAGTGAAGCAACAGTTAATCTCCATTTCTGATAATATAAAGGTTGGCTGTTATCCTCCTCTACATTTGCTTTAGGCAAACACAATGGTTTCTGAACCTGTTTGATAGGGAACTCCTGCAAAAACACCCTGGCTCTAAATGCCATAAAAGCTTCATCTTGCATACCTGTTTCCAGTATTTATTGTCCAAATTAGCATTTTAAGACACTGGGAGTGTATATTAAATGCTTTTCCTCTTGGAACACCTGCCTTTCAAAACAGCTTACCTGTAATTTAAAAAATGAAAGGCGAAGTGGAGGAAAGGAGCAATGGCAGTTGTAGCAGATACAATTTTTTATTGTCAATGAATTTTAACTTGTTTCATTTTAGGTTGAAAGCCAACTGGGCAACTTATTGTTCTACATAACAATATACTGGAGATCAGCAAGGAAATACATTCCATTTCATATCTATATTTAAATAAAATTTATCCATTAATCACCATTCAGCTTTTATGAGCCTAATATCTTTCACTATCACTAAAGGCTTAGGGATCCTAAGTTAACTGAAAGCTTCCTTTGAAAAACTTTTCCAGGATTCTCTGCTCTTTTACTTTTCTGAGTATATATGATTTGCATATTAAAGATCTACCTAATCTATTTCAGCAGCACACATGAACAGTCTTAATTTCTTTTTGCTTGACTGATTTAGGCTTACCAACCTCTTTCATGAAAGCTTTCCCAAGACGCACCACTTTTGCAAATAATATGGGGTCATGGGAGAGATGTGGGCCAAGGTAACACAACATGTTGAAGACTTCCTTTCTTAAATCTTCAAACCTTTCTACTTGCTTGGGTGCTCTCTTGTTTTGCAGAGGAGGAACTGGTGTCCCTTTGGCACCTTTAGGTACTCCAACCCTGCCAGCAAGAAAAGCCAAGTTAGAGTTTACTCAACACACTGGAAAGTTGCCCAAGTACTTTAATAAACAGGGTCTATGCTAACATGGAAGGGCCGATTCATCCCAAAACAGAGGGCTCTGTGAAAAAGTTCATAACAAATATATGACAAAGAGATAGAAATACCGACACCTAGATCTGCAGACTATGTCTTGTATCCTTAGATGATGAAGAATTTTATTTCTATACTGCCCTATGAGGTATGTTAGAGGTATAAACAACAGTCCTACGTATGTTTAGATAGAAAAACACATTGACCATGGAATGCTGGAAGCTAAACTTAAAAATTTTCCTTTCTAATGTTTAAATGTTAGGTGACTATGTTTTGCACAGGATACTAGTCCAGAGAGCACCTAGGTATGTCATCTTTTATTTTCTTTCAATACAGGTATTCCCTGGGTTAGGAATGTCCGGGTTACAAACAATCCGTACCTGCAAATGTGCAGACTTCCACAAACCCTGTGTAAATACCTCTCACAAAAGCTGTAAATATCTCAAGGGAACTCTGCAATGAGTTTAGCAATAGTCACAGAAACCCATTTTCTTAGACTACGTGTTTTCACCTTCTCCAATGAGCTCTTCAATACTTCAGACAATACGTTTGCCCCCTTTTCCACACAGGTCTTGTGCTCCATCAGAAACTGGAAGCTCAACAAATGCTCAGCCAGTTCTGCTCCTATACATGCACACCCACTGGGACTAATTTGCCTTGGACTAAAGTGTTTTGAATGTAATAAGGAGGCAAAGGAATATATTGTCCTAGAAGCCATTATCAGAGAACCCTGGAAGATAACAGGGATCTGGTAAGTCATTTTTAAAAATCCAAGTTATTTTCTATTGGGTTTACATTAGCGTTAAAGATGGACAGATGATTAAGCCAGGCATGAAAGGCAAGTTGTAGCAATTTTTTCAGTACTATATACCTACACATATATACACAGATTCTCTGTCTCTCTTTCTCTCTCTCTAGTACCTGTAGTTACTTTATTATTACTGTATTATAATTATAACAATGCTGTGTTGTGTTTAAGATGTTTTTGTGAACATGGAAGCATTTCCTAAGTGTTGTATATGCAAAGAAAGATAAACACATATCCTAACAAAAAACATTTGGCTTACTTGTGTGAACTGACTTACATACAAATTTGACTTAAGGACATCTTCAGGAAAGGAATTTCTCCATAGCCCAGGAACTGCCTGTACTTAAAATCCCTATAAAAGCAAGTCCCATCACTTCCATGGCCTGTGTTCCAAGTTTCTCAGACTTCTCAACAGCTAGGAATATTAACATTCCATAACAGTTCAGCAGCTGAATCAAAGGCTAATGGGGTTTCAATGAACCACAGCCAATCTGTACAAATATGCGTAATTTGTATATAATCTATTCAATTTCTTTAGCACATAGACACCATTCACCTTCGGTAGAGAGGTTCAATCATCACATGAAGAAGCTGACAAAGAGCAACAGCAATAGGTTTGTGTGAAGTGGCATAAAATGGAGGCATCTGATCCATAATGCTTTGTGCATGCTGCCAATCCCCGATTTTTAACATTCCTTCTAATAAACCAAGTTTCTGGTTATCAGGTGGCTGAAAAGATAGAAAAGCAGAGATGAGTATTCATGTAGCACAATTTTAATTTTGTTTTTTCCCTACAGAGTAACTGGGCAATACTGAGGAATCAAGTTTTTTATATACCTTTACATCAATTAGTGGTATCCCACTCATCAGCAAAATATTAGGGCTATCATCCTTAATAACAACCTGATTTCTAATTGATTAAGCTTACATAATATGCATAAAAAGGTAAAGGTTTCCCCCTGACGTTACGTTCAGTCATGCCTGATTCTAGGGGGCGGTGCTCATCTCTGCTTCCTAGCCGAGGGAGCCAGCATTTGTCCGCAGTGGTCATGTGGCCGGCATGACTAAACACCGAAGTGCATGGAACGCTGTTATCTGCCCACCGAAGTGGTACCTTTTCATCTACTTGCATTTGCATGCTTTCGAACTGCATATCAATATGTTAATTTCGGTCAGAAATTAAGATACTTCCAATAGCGGTAGAGGTAGGCAGAAAGACAAGCCAAAGTTTAATGGTATATCATCATCATCACAGGATTTGGGTTTCATTGGATCATAACTTGCTGCTTTTGTCCATGAGCTCTAGATTAGCTACAGAGTATTTCTCTACTATCTAAAAGAGGTTCTGTATCCAACTGATTTTTTTGGGACCACAAATCTGATCTCATGGCAATGAGTGTGTCAGATTTACAATCTAAAACATTACTGGAACTTACCTTTTCTGTTTTCTCTTCTTCTTTCTCCTTTTCTTTCTCTTTCTCTTCCGTCTTTTCCGAAGACAATACAACCATTGTAAGCTTCCTCACAATTTGCTTAGCTTCTCCAATCTCTCGTTTGTGTTCTTCAAGGATAGCATTGTCTGATGGAAGGAGCTGTAAGCACAATTTAGAGATTCACTAACATATAAAATGAACTGATAAAAACATCCATTGAAGTCCAGACACATAATATACTGGAGCTAAGAGCAATTAATACAACTACTTTTTTTAAAAAATAAACACAATCAAAATTAAGGCCAAAGTCAGATCAGGCCTTGGACCAGGTGCTTCCCCAGCCCATCCTTTTCTATCTCCCCATGTGAGCTTATCTTCAAGTAAGACATAGTTCTTCATCAAGTTACACTTTCCTGTGAAACATGAATCAAGAAATGGTGGTTAAAAATCTGCTTACAAATCAGGATATGTTTACACGAACCATGCAATCTCCAGCAGCACTACTTTAATTCAGTTTTTATTTTCTAAAATGTGGGAACAAAATGGCAAACTGCCAACAGTAATGTTTATTCACAGTGCTATAGGCCAACTCATCACCTTCTTTTTTATTTAATGTTTTTGAGAGGATCAATTTTTAAGCCACATATGATAAAAACGAGCATTTAATTCTATTTAATAACTTACATGTACGTAAAGATCTTCTAAATCAATTAGATTATGTTGCAAAAGTACTGCTGCAACTCTGTATAAAGAAACAGGTGTCTCTCCATTTGGCTCCTAAAAACAGAAGTATAATATCGGAAAGGCCATTTAGAGTATTACACAAATCACACAGGTTGCCTTCATTTTTTAAAAACTGCTTTTCACAGAGGATGCATCTTAACCTGGCAGTTTGTACAATGGCATCATGATCAAATATTATGGAACTGTTTGAAAAAAAGTCTTAGTGCTTAAACTTCCTAACAAATAATTTAATTTTCTAGAAGCATAAGAACATAAGAAGAGCCATCCTGGAGCAGGCCAAGGTCCGCCTTATCCAGCAGTCAACCAGATGCCCACAGAAAATCAGCAGGTAGGATAGCAGTGCGACAGCTGCCCAGCAACTGGTATACAGGGACATGATGCCTCTGATATGGTGGGCAACATATGGCCATCAGGACTATTATTTGTTTATTTTATTTATGTCCTACCGTTTTTCTTACAGCTAACTCAAAGCTGCTCACATCATTCTCAGGTTACATTCCATTCTGCTTTAATTGGCAAAATACTATCACAAAGGAATGCTAAGCTATAAATATTTGCATTACCTGATAGAACTTAAATTTGAACCCAAGGATATGGCAAAGTGTTTGAGGCTCACACATATACATGTAGGATTCTATCAGTGGTACAAAGAACTCATCATATTCTGGCCTACATTCATAGACCTCTAAGATAATGTCCAATACCCTGTTAGGATCCAAGTTAAAACATCCTATGAAAGAAAGAGAATTGTCGAAGTTATTTCTGCACAAAGCAACCGACAATAAATTCAATTATATCAAGGAAACAATGTGTATATGGTGATCAAATACAGCACTATCAGTACATTTATAGGAATGTGCTTTTTATCATAGAATATCATATCAGTTATAGGTGTATCCCATTTAGAGAGAGACAATTTAAAATTTGATTAGACACAAATGTTTTAAAACAAGCCTCATTTAGATATTTTGAACAAATGCTTCATATATATATGCTACTATTGAGATGAACGTGAACCACATCACAGTTTTACAGGAAAAATGTCAAGAGCAGCCATTGCGTCAGCACACATGTCTCACCTATTAAAGATTTGATATTTTCTAGGATTAGGTCACTAGTGATATTTCCAGATAAATCTTGTCCCAGCTCGGCAATCAGTTTTGCATAACCTTCATTCTCTTCTCGTAATAAATTGAACTTCTGCTGCTTATAGCTACAATTAGACAAAATGAAGAAACAAACAGGTATATATTTCAGTATTACAAAAGGCTAGCACTGCTATCAATGCTAAACTCGTAAACTTTCTATTGATATCTCCAGAACTTTCTATATTAAACTTCCATACATGTCAAACACTTTTTTTTTCAAATAACAGCTTAGTTTGTTGTCGAGAAAGGTAAGGGTTGTTTGCCTGGTGCCATCTTTACAATCTTTTCAGAGCCAGGCAAAAACAGCCCTCCTCTCCAGACATTTTAACAAGCGATTTTGTATTATGATATTATTTATACTGTTTTTAGTCTTTATATCTTAACTTATTGATATTTGACCACTCAGCTGCATATTCTCTGTTGTTTGCCACACACAAACGGGCATTTCACTCACTCATACACAGACAATGTCAATTATGTCAGCTGGGAAGTGTAGGTTACAAGTCTCTGCAACTGTACGAAGAAACTGGCAAACTTCTGAGAATAAGCTGAAATGCTTTAAGTATGGAAAAATAGCTTTTGTGTCAGAAGGCGTAGGCTTCAAAAACTGAAACACAGGAAATTATGATTTGAACATTTACTTTAAAAAAAGTTGTACTTAAAAACAAATAAAAAAGTTGTTTATTTCTTAAACATGCTTAACAAGAATATATTCTTGTACTTACAAAAGTTTTGTCTTAATTTTCACAGATTTCTGATTAAACTGTTGAGACTGCTTGATGAGCCCTAATGATTCTAGAGTTTCTGGATCCAGTCGTTCTTTTAGTATAGTATCTGAAACCAAGTACTGTGAAGAAACAGAACAGCACAGAAAATGAACACAACATAAACATATGATTTTTGTGCATGCTCAGGAACATTTAGATACTTGACCCCACTCCTTCCACTTCCATGACCTGAAGTCTAATGTAGTACAACTGCTCAGGTTCAGATTTACGATCAATATGAAAATTTAGCCCAAGGAAAATCATTGTGTATTTCACTTCTCATACAGGAATTGTATAGAGTACTGTCCCAGACATAATGAACTGAAGACTCATTGCTATCTTATGACATATGGTATGCTCAATATACACACAATAAATATGGATAACTAAAGAGAGTGTTGTGGGAAGCTATTTTATACCCACCAATATGGAAATTAGTTGTCATATTGTCTTGTGCTAAATTTAGTGAATCATCACTTACCAAACATGCTAACACCAATTGCATAAACTGATCCCTCTTGCTTTTTTCTTCTAAGCAACTCGTTTCAATATCTATGCCAAGGAGAGAAATCAGTGTTATTGATCACAATATTTTATCACAGCAATTCTTCAGTTTTCTGTCTTGTGAAGAAGACAGTTTTCTCATTTCAAGAATTATCCTTAAGCCGATATTACCTACATTGCTGCCTGAAGTCAACTTATAAAGTAAGTACCACAGAATTTAGTATCCTTCAACTTTTTAAAACATAAGTAAACCCACTGTTAGTTATAGCACAATCCTATCATTACTTGCCCACAAGTATGTCACACTGTATTCAATGGAGCGTAATAATGCAAGCAAATACTGTACACTAAATTCATATTTCTAAGCAACAGCATGTACAATGAATTAAAGCATTATGGCATAAAGAGAACTTTTGCTTGACATTCTCAGACACCACTCAGGAGTAGCCTACTTCTAGATTTTTTTCCTTCCCTGCAATGTTTCAATATAGCTTTCTAGCATCTTCTTCTTTTTCACCACTTCAGGTGTTGAGGGAGATACAGTAGTGCTTCATACTTCGAACTTAATTAGTTTCAGGAGGCCATTTGAACTCTGAATAGTTTGAAGTCCAAATCAATGTTCCCCATTAGAAATAATGGAAAGTGAATTAATCCATTCCCAGACCCTAAACAATGCTCAATTTGGCACTGAAAATTATGCTCCTTTGTGCACGGAGAGACGGACTGCTCACCCCCACCGCCCGGGAAGACCTGCCGTGGAGGAGCAGCCGCGGGCTTTAACCCGCCAGCCGCACGGAGAGACAGAGTGCTCACCCCCACCGCTCGGGAAGACCTGCCACCGCCGTGTCGCCCGGAAGACCACCGCCGGCACGCTGCCGGCCCGGCTGCACCATGTGGCAGCACCTGGCCGGCACGCGCTCGGCACGCCCTGCTCCGCCCCCCCCTCCGGCACAGGTGAGAGCTGTTAATCACAGGTTGGTGTGTGTTTTCAAAAGGCAACCTGTCTTTTAATGAAGCCCATGGGGAAGTGATGGGGAATGTGCCTGTGATTATCAGGAAGCTTTCCATGGATACCTACTCTAAAAACTAGGTGCGTCTTATGGTCAGGTGCATCTTACAGAGCGAAAAATACGGTACTTAAAGTAACAATGCTGCTGAAAGTAAGGGGGATACCTACCTAATATGCAGAAGACATCAGCTAGGATAGAGGGCATATCATCCCGAAGTTCCTATTTTAAAAAAGGAAATAGCAGTCTAGAAAATATATATTGTAGAAGGTACCCTGTTGCCCTACAGATGGTTTGGACTAGAAATTCCAATGATTCCAGCCAATATGGCTAATGATGTGTAATTGCCAGAGTTGTTCTTCAGTTTGAAAGGCATTAGGATGCTTATCCCCGCCACCCCGAAAGTATGCTTAGATCAGATCTGTCAGGTACTTGAGATTTCAATGACTTCAGTTGGAAAGTTAAGTCGACACATGTGTTTTGCTCTGCCCCTTAGAAATCAATAGTTCCTTAAAGTACACTTGCCTGAAATTTGCCCTTAGCAGTATTCAATTCTAGATCAAGAATAAGGATCGTTTAATTAAAGCACAGGCATAAAATTCTAATTATAACCCACTGCAGTTTTTCAAGTTCAGAAACGGTTTCTGGTTCAACAAGGTAAAATTAATAGGCTACCATCAAACATCCCACTTAGAACATTCTGGCAGAGTGCACCGGGGTAAGAACTATAGCAGAACATCATTTTCTGATTTCTTCCATTTCTGCATTTTTAAGGCGTATGCTTAGACCAGCCTTCCCAACACTGGTTGCCTACAGGTATTTTGGACATCTACTCCCATTAGCCCCTGACAGTGTAACCAACTGGGAGTTAAGAGTCCAAAACATCTCAAAGGAACCAAGTTAAGTCTGGCTTAAGCCTCGACTTGCTGGCTCAACAAGAAAAGGTAAGCAAGTTTAACATGTTCAACTGGTACCACAAAATATATGCTTACTATAATATCATTGAGAACATTTGATGCTTGATCGTGCTTTAAGTTGCCCTTGACAACATGATATGCAAGCTCATACAGGGCTTGCTGGATACCTGCAGAAAATAGAAGGGCAAAAGGGAGTTGCAATGAGTAATGCAATTGTTAACTACAACAAAAACATTATTTATAAGCTATTTATTTCATTACAATATTTCATTTTACAAAAAAGTAACTCAACGGAGAATTCTAATTACTTCAAAATTATCGATGGGCATTACTGAAAGAAAAACAGCAATTCTATTTCTATTATGAAGATTGAATTCTGGTGAAAGTGCACAGGGCATGCTTTTACGTAACAGCCTAGCTGTTATATCTATAACATGCTAACAGTGTACCCTAGATATGTCTATTCACAACTTAGTTCCACTGACTTCAATGGGTCTTACTCCCCAGAAAGTGTGCAGAAGATTATGGCACTAATTGCTTTTTTTAAAAGTGTCTCATGGCCACTTTTTAATTAAAAAAAAAAAAACCTAGACAAGACTGTGCAAATCTTACCAATTTTGCACAGCTGTGATATATTAACTTGTAAATTGTTTCCATTAAATTAATTAAGAAGATACGTATTTTCACAATCCCTTGGCACTTTGAGTATTTTGAGCCAACATGCTTGAGGAAGGAAACAGTTCATGAGATTCCCCTCACCACAGAAGTAAATGAGGCAAGCAATATAAGTTTATTTGTAAATACAATTTCCTTCCGACAACAGAACCTACAGCATTCCTGACCTTGCCCTCGGTAAAATCCTAGGGGTAAAATTTTGCCTGTTTAGGTCTTCAGGAACCCTCTCTTTTTCTCTAGGTACAAGTGGACCTTATTTAATTAGCAACAGAAATCAAGGATGGGCATCAAATGCTCAGTCTTTTAAACTCAAGGGATTGTGTGCATTTAGCAGATTTTTTTCTGCTTAAAATAAGACTTTCATGCAAATAAAGTAATTTCAAGGTCCTTCATTTCAAAAGTAGAAAGTCATTCCATAGGTAATGAACATTATTCAAGACACAAGCCCAAAGTTATCTTGGGCCCACATCACCATTGCAAGGAGTTTTTTGGCTCCTGGCCTCTGCAAAAAGGTATTGTAGCTGTTTAATTCTAGTGTGTGGAATTAATTCAGAGGGGAAAAGACAATCTACTTACCTCTGAAAGTTGTATTTTCAGAGAGAGTACGACATAATTGCAAGCTAAAAAAAAAATGGAAAGTATTTAATATCTTAGTTCCCCCCAAAATATGGAAATTTGCCTATGGTTTAATTATGCATGTTTCTATATTCTTTACGATGTCTTCGGGCATGACACAGTCTAAACAACCCAATTAAAACAAATTAGAAAAAAATATTAGGCAGATTTCCTGCAATACTGTATCATCAGAGGTTGAGATTTTTTATCTCAGTTACTGTACTCCTACAAGTTTCACCATTCTGAAATTAATATACACAATACGTTAAGTAACGCCTCAAAAGAAAAAGAAGGAGGGGACAGCAGAGAATGAGGTAGCTAGATTGAGTCACTGAAGCAGTGAGCTTGAGTGGACTCCAGGGGATGGTGGAGGACAGGAAGGCCTGGAGGAGTGTTGTCCATAGAGTTGCGATGGGTTGGACATGACTTCGCGACTAACAACAACAAAAGCACTTATATAGGATTGTTCAAAGAGAACATCATTTTGCCTTTTGATTGCTAGATAATTGTGCTGCTTGTTGCATTTTTAATACTTTTCACACAGTGATTCAGAGATGATGTGTTTTGCTGAATTAACTTGATTTTTAAATATAAAGTTAAGATAGTTAAAAAACTGAACACTGTTTTTCTAGAAATTCCAAAGGTATCATTTCTTTGATCCTTTTTATAAAGAGTGGAAATCACTGGCTAAATATTGAGCCTGTTCATATGTCACAACAGTACACCATGGCTTAATTTAGCTGCTGGAGTTGCTGTCATGCCAGCTGCTCATGGGCCCCATTGTTTTGTAGCATACAGCCTTTCATGGCTGGTTGTGTTTTGCAAACACAAAGAGAAGTTTTAAACAAACAAACAAACTCTGATAGCAACAGCTGATTAAGGGTTAGACAACTCTCAACTAAATAAAGAAGCTATCCAGTATTTGAGGAATGTGAGTTTGCATGAGCTGACAATTCACAGCAAGCAGACATCTTTGCGTGCAATGTAATCCTCTTGATTTTAAGTGTTGAACTCATGGATTTTCAGGATGGTTTTTCTAAGAGGGAAATTGGCCTCAAATAACCTAATAACAGTCCATGGGTTATTTCCCCTTCAAACAAGCCATTACATCTAGGTCCAATGACACAACCAGCTGCAATTAATGCCTGGCATGCACTGTGGTTTGTTTAGCCTGTGATGATCATGTAAACTACCCCAGTGTCTACTTATGAAGAGTCTTATATGCTTTCCATAACTTTGACTATAGGTTCTCATAGGATACAAAGATCTACCAGCAGAGAGAATCGTAGCATGACAGGTTTGCTTTTAATCAGTAGATTCCAATATGGTGATGGAAACAGGACAAGGCGCTTTGCAACATGCTTTGTCTGCATAGCGCAATTTCACTCAAACTATCTTCCATCCTGTAAGCTGAGTGAAAAATAAAATTAGCATCTGTTTGTATTCATATCCACTGCTGTGACAAGCACTGTTTATTCTACAGAGAAAATACTAAAACTGATTGATGCTAATTCTTGTATAATAATTTCACACAACAATCACATCTATTCACTACTTATAGCACAATACACAGCTGCTGTCTTAAATCTGGAAAAGCAGCTGCTCTACCAATCGGTGTGTAACAGAACAAAGAGATTGGGTCAAAACATTCTAGAATACAAAATGCCCAAGTATGGATAAATCTAATATTTTAGAGAGGAAAGCAAATGGAGGTAGAATGGGCAGCAAGTTCTTTTTAAGTAATTAACAGGATGTAAAAGAAAGAATGTGCAATTTTGAAGAAAGGAAAATTGTCAGTTCTCTCTCCAATAATGTATTTTCTTCTTTTCAGTCTTAACCATGGTGTCCTGTATGTATTTACCAGAATATTGCTTTATGTGAATTCTGTTTGCATCTGTGTACTCTCTCACACATGTTGTTCTAATACCACTTCTCTATTCCTGCAACAAACCCTTCATATTAAATGGCATAGCCTACTAGCAACATTAGCAATGTAAGCATCTTCAAGAGTTAAGGGTCCCAGCATTTTTATCATGTCAAAAAGTGAAAAAGAAACACAGTCAGGAAATTTCAGTAATTGCCGAAGAAAGTGAGTTTAGTGGGTCAAGAGAGGTGAGATAATTTGAAGGGCATAAGACTTCTGTACCAGCTTTATTTTAAATGTGTATTTTGAAAAGGAATTTTCTCACAAACAATGAAAAGTCAGTCTAGTCATGTCTTAAATGTTCATTTTACCCCTGTTCATTTGTCTTCCAGTGCTCATGGCCTAAAATACAGGATGCAAAAGAGTAATCAGAAAGAGCTTCAGTCAAAATAAACAGAAAAGACTGGAGGGAACCCTCTTGAGAATCAACCCGCTGCTCAGGCATTACTCCAAATCATGTGGAAATAATGTGTGAAGAGAGTACAAGAGTCACAGTCAATGTGACTGTCAGGAAGAGAGCACACAGGTCCACCATGTGCTGATACATATGTGCAGACGTGCAGCCCTGAACTCTCTTCACTTGTTATTTCTACATAGTTTGGAATAATGGCTGAGTAGGGCCTTCCAGAGGCACTGGAAAACTCACAGTTGCCAATCCCATGCTGTTCACCACCCTCCTCCCAATACCAAATCCAACTGCTCACCCCCACCCTACTCCACTAAGTCATTTCCCTCCCTTCCGCCTAACCCCCCCCCCCCGATCTTTAACCCTGCTGATGTTGCTCTACACAAGCAAGTTCTTACTGTCTTGTGAAGGAAATTCAATCATTAGAGGCTGTTAACTCAAGAAAAGTAGACACAGGGATGCTATGCTGCAGGCATGGATTTCATGCACTGGTGCACTGGTAGGGGCCTGCTTTAACACAGCATTAGTAGCTAGAGACCCATTTCAATTATGCTTCTAATTGTATCAGGATGCCTGTGACTCCTGCAATCTCAGAGGCACCCAATGCAGAGTGGGGGGGAACAGAGGAGGTCATCTTTGCTTCCCTATTCTGCAGTTTTGCTTGGCATGTGCTTTCCCATGTTTAGCAGGAGTATCTCCGGGGGGCGGTGGGCGGGGGGGGGGAGCTAGAGTAACTTCAAGATGCCTATAGGACCCTGGCCACTCTGGTCTTCTCCCCTCCTCTCCCTGCCTTCCCCACCACTCTCCAAAGACCATTTCCTGACCTTGGAGAACAGCTGGCATTAAATTTGGGGGACAACTGAAAGAAGGCAGAAAAGATGGGGCAAAGTTCTGATTTACAGCTCTGAGGTCTGACCACAGACTCTAATCTTGAAGCTGGGAATTCAAATAATCCTATGGCCCCTCAGACAGTGTCCTAGAATCACCAGATCACCTTTTCAACAGTGTGAGAAAACGGTTCTTGAGTAATACACATGTCTTCAAGCAGGATGTGTCAATTTTACATGATGATCCTTATACTGCATCTAGTCTTACGTTTTTGATAGATTAGAAATATTAATAGCACAGGATTGGTTTCCTTTTGCTCTTTTTGAAGATAAGATGCTTGACATTTTTCAACTCTTCATTCAAACAGTAAAACATTTGTGCTATTAGACTCAAAGAACTATAAACTTTGGTAGCAATCCTTCAACAGTATCCCAGGCACCACTTAAAAAAGAAGCCAGACTTGCATAAAACCCAAATACATTTGGGGGATTTTGCCAAGAGCATATACCACTTCAAAATGATACAAATATCAGCAACCAAACCAGCCTGAACGTGCATCTTCTTGTTATCCTATTCTTAATTTAAACCGTAGTAGCAAAAATATCTTTATGAAGTTCTATTATGGCATGATATTTTATGTGTTAACATAAACTAATTGTTGACAAACCATTTCAATATTAACAGAATGTAGCATATTATATTAAATATCTCCAGTGACTCTTTAAACTATGGGCCCATTCACATGTAACAACAGAAAATCATGGGTTAAGTAATCCATGATCTGTCATGGCATGTTCCAGGCCTATTCTACACACTCTGATGTGGCACTGCTATGTAACATCCTAAGTCAGATACTATAGGTGAACTGAAGGCTAAACAAGTCACAGTTAACCTAAGGGCACAATCCTATGCATATGCAAAGTGTAATAGCAAAGTGTAAGGTTAACTGTGAGTTTAACCCCCAATTCATTGTTTCCTGGTTTGGAAGTCATGTAACAACCTGAAAAGTGCAACAAAGAGTTGAAAGTTTGGGATGCTTAGTGCCCAAGGGTGGGTTAATTAATTAACCCATAATTTGCTATCATTATGTGAAAGATGGATCTATGGGTAATTTAATAAACTATAACCATATTTTCCCTATGTCATTTTTTTCCAAAGTTACACTGACAGACTTTGTTGAACATTTTTGTCAGCCAAAGTATCTCATCTGTTTCTATTCTGGTGACACCACCAAAGAATTCTACAAGACTGCACAGGTGTATCTTTTTTATAACTGAAATCATGCTAATTCTTCCTATACCGAGCTTGGAATTGTTTATTCGTAACTTTAGCTTTAATGATGCTTCTCACCAATTTACTTCCTGCCTCCTCAATTCCGGCAACTGGAATATTCTTGTGCACTGTATATTCCTGTACATTGGAATATAACCAGTTTAGTGTGGATTTATTCTCTAGCACGGATATATATATATCAAGAGCAGAATGGAAATAAGTGATACCTGGGGAATAGCAATAGTTGTTTTTGTGAGCAGAGCTGCTACATGAACAAGATTTTAACTTAAGAATTTTGTTACATGCAAACATACATTTGGAAGCAAGATTTCTGTTTGAGCCTTACGAAGATAAGGAGGGGGGTTGCTAACATAAAGTTAGGGGTGATTTAAATAAAGGTAACTTGCCACTGATTTCAATCAGCAAGCAAAAAAAAACCCTTGATAGAAAAGTTCCATTTATATAGTGGTGAGCAATTCCAGATGTTTTGTCCTGTACGTTCCAGTAGCCCTAGCCAGCAAAGCAAATGGTGAAGGATCATGGGAATGGTATGGGGAAACATCTGGAGGATCAGGAGATGCTTAAATTTAAATCAGGTTTCCCAGGGATACTTTTTCATATACTGGTGTAAATTTGAGCAATTAATCATGGCAGCTTACAATTAACAACAGTATTGCTTACACAGCTTCATTTGTACATCCAGTCTTGGTATGTTTGTCACAGTGCATAGGGTTTCCTTGCATTCATTTTACACATAAAATTATGCCTTTTTCTAAAGAGGGACTTTCTCTAAAATATTCCCAGGGTGCGTCTTTCTTAGGAAAGGGGCCATGGCAGATTGTGAGGTCAAGTATGGAAAGCTAGGAACATGTGCCGTGCACATGTCTGCATTTTCTTCTTTCCACTGTTGTTTCTTTCTTCCTTGCTTTGCCTTGGGCCATCACAACTTTCACAAAAACAAAGTAGCAAACAAAAATGAAATGACCATGGTGATAGTTACTGAGCAAACATCAGCTACTTTCATGAGGTGAAAATGAAACATTCAGAATATATTTAAGAAATGATCAACTTGGTTCTTCACATAACTGGGGCTGCTTATCTTAGGGAAAAAAGATGAGTAAGGGAAGACATGATAGAGGTGTTTAAATAATGCATGGTGTGGAGAAAGTGGGTTTTCTCTCTCCTCTAAAACTCGAACCTGGGGTCATTCCACAAAGCTGATTTGGGGAAGGTTTAAGGCAGATATAAAAGGAAGTACTTTTTCACACAATACATAGTTAAACTATGAAATTTGCTGCCACAGGAAATCATGATGGCCACAAATTTCGATGGCTTTAAAATGCAACTTGACAGATTCATGGAGGAACCTGCTATCAGTGGCTACTCTTGCTGGTTATGTACTACTTCCTTTAGCAGAGGTAGCATGCCTGCCTAAACCAGCTGCTGAGGAGCTTGGACAGGCAGGTCTTGCACCCGTCCTGCTTAAGCAGTCCTGTGGTATGCCATGCTGTGTATGGAGTGCTGGACTAGACAGACCCATGGTCCGATAGAACATGGGTTGTCTTATGTTCTTACATTCACAAAAACCTCCTTTAACATGTTGTATTAAGGCATTTATTCAGTTTAAAGATTAACTGTAAGATCAAATGATTTATACACCAAATATTGAATACTGAGAAATATAGTTCTTGCAATGTTTTAAAAATGAAAAATCTGATGTAAGTTTTAAAAATTTATTCTTATCAATCTTGGATAAAACCACAGTTATCAGGGTAAACATGATGAATTGATGGCAGTGGGTACTGCTAAGGAGACAGGAACATACTCTAACTCAAACTGTATCAACATTTGCAAATGAACAGGTTCAATGATGTACAATGAACATGCTTTGTTCAAAATGCTATTTATTGGAATCAAAATCACATATTGGAAATTTTGGAACAAAGAGGTCAAGTTCTCTTGTGGAATTTCAAGCATGGTCAAAAGGAATCAGATCTGGAGCAACTAATGAGTGGTGTGGCAACTTAACTGCTGGTCCACGCAGCATAGTAACCCACACTCAAGGGTGAGTATGGGTTGTCATTTGGTTCTTGTGTGAACCCAGCTCCACTAGCAAACCATGAACAACCCACAAGGAAAATCCATGGTTTGTCAATGGATTACTGATGGATTTTAAAAAAAAGTTGTTTGCACAGTGTGTTCACAGAAAGTAACATCTTGCAGTTCATTTACAGTCCACAGTAATTCTTGTCGGTGGGTTGTTGTGCTCTGTGAAATCAGTCAATTCATTACATAGAAGAACTGTTTACAACTTGTTAACTCCGAAGATATCCAGTGCACAGGAAGCCATCCACATTCACAGAAGATTAGCCAATCATAGTCTCAAAATCAATGCATAAATGGTGGCACTCCAACTGGAAGTACACTATGACACATGTATCACAACGTTTCTACCTCAGGCCATTTACTTTTTGATTGTCAAATAGAAATGTCTAGTCCAAAGTGTAAGCAAAGTGACTAAGACTTAGTTCCAAGCAAACTGATACACAGGTCTATAGCATTATACCTAAGTACTGTTTTCTTAGAAATTTTATACAATCAATGGACAGCTGCTTTCAGGTGACAATCCTAGACACATCTACTTGGAAGTAGGAGTGCACTTGGTCACAAAGGCTTACTGGGTAATCTTTGGCTAAGCATCTCTCCCAAACGAATCTACTTTAAGATCAAAACAGACAGTACTTTAAATATGTGCTTAGTAGCTATCTTTCCATTTATTTCTACTTTGAAAATGCTAATTCAGGAAGACAATTCAAATCGGCTTACTAGGAAGCAGGTCTTGTTCCCCCCCCCCACACACACTAGAGTAAAAATTAACAAAAGCTGCATCTATGAGACACAAATTTAAAGCAATGTCACTTTGCTCTCATATTGTTGCTGTTGATTGTAATCCAGCCTCACACTTGAAAAATGACATTTAAGTTAACAGTCAACTGGAGGAAGGCTGAAACAGCAGGGAGGAAGAGAGGAGAAGGAAAAGTGGGTTAGGAGGGTAAAGTACAGAAACAGAACAGAAGGTAAGAAAAAGAGAGTAAGGAAACACACACAAGACACATGCAGGAGGCAGACAGGCAAGAGAAATGACCATGGACCTAAAACAGCTAAAATGGACTTTTGATATGTATCAGGCCCGAAATGGGAAAAAAAACCCGAAAAAGAAGAGAAAAGCGAGAGCAGAATGGGCCTCATCGCACGTCTCCCTATGTCTGTAGAGGCAGGCTGGGTTTTAGAATGACCTAGTAAGCTGGAAATGGGGCGGAGAAGGCGGAAAGACTAGGGTCGACAACAGATTCGTATGAAATAACGGAGCGAGGAGGATCGGAGGAAGACAGCAGGGTTCGGGAAGATGGGGGGAGTTCAGAAGTGGAGTTTGAAGTCACCTTACGGCCTACCTTCTGAAACGGGGCGTGGGGGGCGGAAGAAGCCACTGGGGGATCTCAAGCGAGGGCCGCCTCGGAGTCCCCGCAACAGCCCAGCTCGGGGGTGGGAGGAGGGCACGTCGAGCCTGGCCGCGGTGGGCCCGGCCCCACCAGGCCCCCTGCCTGCCCGGCCCGCGGCGCCTCCTCCGCGCCGCCCCCCGCCGCCGCCGCCCTCCTCCCGCTCCAGGCTCGCCCCCATCCCCTGGAGCCCCGCACTCACAACTCGCTCTTGCCGGATTTCTCCCAGTTCTTTATCCACTCGGCCGGGAGCGCCGCCGCTGCCGCCATCTTCCCCGTGTGGCGCTGAGAGGGCCCGGATGCGCGAGCGACAGGCCCGAGGTCAGAGGGGACGATGGGCTGGCCGCGCCGGGCATGACGGGAAGGCGAGCCCGTGCAGTTGCCGCGGCGGCGGCGGCGGCGGCGGCGCAGTCTCAAACAATAACAACTTCGCGAGGGGAGGGGAGGGGAGGGGAGGGAGGGGGGAGGGGGCGGGCCGCGGGGAGGGAGGGGGCGGCGGGCGCGCCGGCCGTTATACTCCGCGATCAATAAGTGAAAATGAATGTATTGGTGATTTTAGTAAGCCAAAGCAATATTTATCAGTAAAATAATGCATTTGATATATTGTATCATAATTGACCATTTTTAATATAGTTTACTATGCTAAAAGCTTTAACATACTATACATTTGTAGTGTTGCCAATTGCAGTTCGGTAACAGTAGATATTTGTATTTATACATGTATAGCATTTATACATATTTAATATTATAAATTATAATTCATAAATTATAATTCATAATCTTATACAGCTAATAATGAGAGCCAATGTGCCCTAGTGGTTAAGAGTGCAGGCCTAGGACTCAGGCGATCTGGGTTCTAGTTCCTGCTGAGCCATGCAGCCTAGTGGTGACTCTGGGCCAGACTCAGCCCAACTTATTCATTGTGTAATGACAGGGGAGGACTGCGCCTTAACATAACTCGGGACACCCTCCCGAGCGTGCCCAGAAAAGGCCCTGCAGCTCCGGCGTTCCTTATCCCGCCGAGAGCCGCAGGGCAGCCTGGGCGACGCCGGCAGCGCCTCCCCCCTGGCCAAACAGGCTCCCGGGGGCGCACGGGCTTGGCGGGGCTTGGCTCCCGCGCCGAAGAGCGCCCTCGGCGGAACGGGGCGGCGGCGGCTTCCAGGGCGCTAGGCGGCGCCTCCTCCCGGGCCGGCCGCGGCCATTTTCTCGCCTGCCTCGCCTGCCCCGTGCAGCAGCTGGTGCGCCGGCGAGAGCGCCTGGAGCACCGGCCGCGGGAGGCAGCGAGGGCGGCGGAGCCGAGGCGGCGGGCGAGCGGCCACGCAGGTAGGGCCGCGCTCGCCCCGCTCCCGCTCTGCGCCGGGGAGCGGGGCTGGGGCCGCAGCTGGCGTGCTTTTTGGGGGGGGGGCGGGCGGATTTAGGGGTCAAGCCCGCGCCTCCGAGCCCTTCATCTGGTTGCGGGCGGGCGGGAGGGTGGGAGGGGGGACGCCCCACATAACCTTCTAGTGGGGCGCGCTGCGGGGCAGAGGTCTCGGTGTGCCCCTTGCGCGCCCCTCGCCTCTTCCATTCCTGCGGTCAGATGAAATGATACGGATGCTGCTGGTCAAGATCTGTACCTCCAGCCTTCTCCTTCCCCGCCCCACCCTATAAAATGGGGGTACTGGAAAAGGAAATACAGTGTGTTCACTCATATATACCCCAGTATGCCCCACCAGAATAATTCCTCTTTTGCAAGGTGCATAAGGTAGGTTAGGGCAGTAATCTCAGGTTTACCCCAACCTCCTCCCGTCACTTTGTTCTCAAAAGCATAATGAGGATTGCACACAATGTGTTTTGCACCTGCCATGCTTTCTTTAGTCTCGGTACCATATGTTTAGTGTGGGTTTTTTAGCACCTTCAGTAGAAGTACAGGAGAATTATGCACTTGCTTCTTATGGGGAAAAAATGTGCACTCATATGCCATGACCTATGGACACCGGTTGCTTGCCACGGTTGCCAGGCACATGGGTGAACATGGTGACAAATGTGTTTCCATGCTTCCTGGTGTGTCAGTTGACATACCCTAATCCTTTTCCTGCAATACAGTAGAAATTTCGATTTGATGAATAGCTAGGAATATTAGCTATAGAGGGAGCGTTTTTCACACAGAGGGTCCGAGAGGCGACAAGGGGGGAAACATCCTTGACTTGGTCTTGACCAATAGGGAGGAGCTGATAGATGATGTACAGATTAGGGGAGCTCTGGATGCGAGTGATCACTCCATCCTTTGCTTTGAGAGCAGGGGACTGGGGACGTGCAGCACTGGAAGCTGGGACTTCAAGAGGGCCAACTTTGCAGGGGATGCCGTATGAGGTGAGACTGAGGGAACTGGGTCTCTTCAGCCTGGAGAAGAGGAGGCTCAGCGGGGATATGTTGGCGACATTCAGGTATGTGAGGGGGTGTTACATGGAGGTGGGTAGAGACCTGTTCTCCCCTGCAGAGGAGGGCAGGATGCGCTCCAACAGAGCCAAGCTCAGGGAGCCAAGGTTCCGTTTGGATGCCAGGAAGCACTTCCTGACAGTCAGGACCCCGAGGGTGTGGAATGGGCTTCCAGCAGAGGTTGTTGAGGCCCCATTGGTGCGGGTGTTCAAGGATAGGCTTGATGTCCACATGGTGGGCATGTCGTGAGCAGAACCGGCTGGTGCCGGAGGTCAGACTAGATGGCCCGGGAGGCCCCTTCTGACTCGCTCTGTTTTCTATGTTTCTATGTTTCTAAGATTGCATGCACAGCCCCAAGAGTTTTGGAGTAATGTTGCTTCTAGGCTACTCTGCTGGGGAGGCAAGATGCAATCCCAGTTTTACTTCATAGCCTGCTTTCTCCCTTTAATATAAACATCCCTGCTACTTGTACCACTTGTGGGACTTTCCAAAAAAGCATGAACACAATTTGGAACAAAGTTAACATAGGTCATGCTTCGTATATTCAAATAGTTTCGCTTTTGCTTGTTTCCCTTCTTGTTTGGATGTTTAAATTACTTGGGGTGGTGGTTTCCACCAATAAAATAAATTGTGCTTTTGGCCTTCAGGAGCTTAGCAGAGTAGATACACTTTAAGTTTTAAGAGATCCTTGGTGGGCATTCTGACGTAGGTTAAAAAACACTGGAGGATCGCAAGGATTCGTCTTCTCTGGAAGTTTTCAAATCTTGCGTTGGTGTGTGATCCACAGATTGCTCAGGTTGGAGTAAAAGTGTGTGCTACCGTCTTGGTTGGCAGTGGATGGTATTTGCCCTTTCTGCAACTGTGCAGGCATTTCATTTTGGCAAATTAAAAGCTTGATCATATTACACAACAGATTTCTGAATAATTAAATTTTAAAAGAGCTCAAGGGAGAACAGCTGATGGGTCTCACAAGAGAGAGCCAGTTACTTGCTGCACCCAACAAGCTTATTTTTACACTTAAGTAAATAGTCCACACTACCTTCCAACATAACAATCTCTTGAGCCCCCAAAATTGTATGCATCAGGGCAGACTTTATTAACTGTTAGATAAAACAAGGACAAATAGACTAATGAGTTCAGAAATGTACAGTGATACAATGTATTTTATGGCAATTTGTATGTTTTTGTTTGATCACAGCTTTTGGAGATTGTTTGGCTGCTGTGTCATATCCACTGTGTTAGCAAAATGGAACATGCACGGCAGTTGGTGTAATAAGTCATTTTTTAGCTTTCACGATCGTTTTTTGCAGTCTAAAACTGGTAGAATGAATAGTGAGATTTAAATAAGTTACTTCTCAAGGTTGCTGCATAAAACATTTATTTTTTTATGTTCCCCCTCCCCCTTTATGTGTGTGCATTTAGTTTATGGATCCTCTCATTTTGTATTGTCCCAGTAACCAGCCAGAACTGATATTTGCACTTTTACCCCCTTTCAGTTTTAGAAGAGGCAGATTCCCAGCATGAGACCTTATACCTTCTGAGCCTAGAAAAAGTGAAATCTTTTCCTCAATCCTCAAGTTGAGCTTTGGCCAGATTGTTAAAAAAGGTTTTTGTCATCTACAGCAAGGTGTATATTGTTTGAGGTTTTTATTCCAGAATATAGGATAATATTTCCCTTAACTCTCTTCAAGCTATCTTGGAAGAAGGATTCATTTGCATTCTGTGTGCAAATGTTGCATTTGCATGTTTTAGTGAAGTATTGCAGTTTAGTGAAGTATTTCTGTAGTACTACAAGTGCTAATGTTTGTATAATTCTAATGGAGATGAAAGACCCAAACGTATTCCTCATTTGAAGTCTTCCTTCCCAGGTCTTTATTCTGCTATACAGCCTACTAGGTCATAGTTAAGAATGCAGTCTTAAGCAACTAAATCTGTTGCAAAGTCCAAGGTATTAAGACTTGTTAATGGGTAATACTGGCTGGCTTTGATCTTATTTTAATGTTATTTAAATCTGGGAGCCATGAAAATTTACTTTGTTTTGTTAGACTGCTTTTCTGTATTTTTCTGTTTCCTTTGCTTCCATTGAATGGAACCAGATTGCAAGTTCTTGCATTGTGAACCTTTGTACACTCTTAATAAACATGAACTGAGCAATGCATTTCTTTGCCAGTACAATTGCATGAAAAAATTATTGGGATAAAGATAATAAGTATGAATTCATGGTAGTTAACCCTCCCAGCTGTGTGTATGTACAGCATTGTGTAGTCTACCTGAACCCCTTCCTTCTTAAAATGTTCTTAGGGTGTCTAGAATGTCCAATTCTGTAGGAATAATTCTAACTGCCATTAATAAACAGAGCTGACATTAGCATAGCGGCTAAAATCAAACTCAGCATTGGGAAGTTCCTAGTTTAATGGTCCCCTGGTTTAATTATGAGCTCTAGCAGAACAGTCCTGTGGGCACCAGATAGCTTCTGGATGCCCATGCGATGTCTCACATTTTAACTCTGAGGCTAGAAAGTCCCTCTGAATTCAGAGCTAGGAATCTGTGCTCAGACCCTTCTCATCACCTTTGGTGCAGAAAGAGCTGGGCCAGATGCTTCCCCAAATTTGCAAAAAGTTTTGATGGGAGGGGAGGATACTGGCGGCACCAATAGATGATGATCTATTGGGCCCCTCGTTACAGAAAGGATATAGCCAGGTCGGAGTCAGTGCAGCGTAGGGCCACAAGGTTGGTGGCCGGTTTGCAGGGGATGCCGTATGAGGCGAGACTGAGGGAACTGGGTCTCTTCAGCCTGGAGGAGAGGAGACTCGTAGGGGATATGTTGGCGACATTCAGGTATGTGAGGGGATGTCACATGGAGATGGGTAGAGACCTGTTCTCCCCTGCAGAGGAAGGCAGGACACGCTCCAATGGAGCAATGTTCAGGGAGCCAAGCTTCCACTTAGATGCCAGGAAGCACTTCCTGACAGTTAGGACCCCGAGGGTGTGGGATGGGCTTTCATGAGAGGTCGTTGAGGCCCCATCGGTGCAGGTTTTCAAGGATAGGCTGGACGTCCACATGGTGGGCATGTCGTGAGCAGAGCCGGCTGGTGCCGGAGGTCAGACTAGATGGCCCGGGAGACCCCTTCTGACTCGTTCTGTTTCTATGTTTCTGTGATGTAGCCTAGTGGCGCTTCAGCCTCCTTCCCTCTCTGCTCTGAGGTACTGCACTTAAATGGCTGAAATTGTCTGTCTAGCTGCTTCAGAAAGTGGGAGAAGGCAGAGGCAACCTTTGCCTCTGCACTCTTTCCGCTGAGCACAGGATGCCGAAAATGCTCTGAGTTTAGTGGGTTACAGGAATCCGCATTGCATTGCATCTTGGGTGTCCTTAGGAAACTCATTCTCTCTCCATTCCCGCCCCCATTAATCTACAATATGGTGGATAAATAATACTGACCTACTTTACAGGGTGCATGTGAAGTGCCTTGTTCTTCTTGAAAGCTTCATATAAACATTAAGTATGGAGGATGTTCAAATGTTTTTAGAGGTCTAAATGTAACTGTATTCTTATTTAGGAAACTGGCAGGAACGCTGTCCGTGGAGGCGGGATGACATGCAATGGTCCAGATAACTCTGGCGCTTGCCCAGTTCCAGAGGCTGATCCTAACCAAGATGCCTACACCAGACAACACACCTTCGCTCATTTCCCAAGCAACTGTCCTGTCTCCCCTGCAACTCTAGCCCAAGCTGGTTTCTTCTACACGGGGGTGGGGGACAGAGTCGAATGTGCCAGTTGTCATGCAAATATAGAAGGATGGCGGCAGGGGGATTCAGTGGTCGGAAGACACAAAACTATTTCTCCGAACTGCAGCTTTATTACTGACAGTAACGCTGGGCAGAATGACATGCATTCTGTTTTCTCCAACTGTCATCGCAGAACAGAAAATCGCTTGACTGGAAACGTTCTCCATCCCCCTGTCGATCCAGACTCTGATCTCTATGCAGATTATCTGTTGAGGACTGGGAAAGTAGTGGATCTCTCAGATTCTCTGTACCCCAGAAATCCGGCTATGTGTGAAGAAGAAATGAGGTTGAGAACTTTTCACAACTGGCCGTCCTACGCACCTGTCACTCCCAAGGAGCTGGCCAAGGCTGGACTATATTATACTGGCACTGATGATGAGGTGGAGTGCTTTTGCTGTGGGGGCAAGCTGAAAAACTGGGAACCGTGTGATCAGGCCTGGTCAGAACACAGACGCCATTTCCCGAGGTGTTTCTTTGTCCTTGGTCATGATGTTGGAAATGTTGCAAATGTCCCAAATCAGTCTGGTGATGCTAAGCTGGATACAAGTGAAATAGAAGAGAGCATCCCACATAATCCATCGATGGCATTTTATGAAGACCGAATCAAATCATTTGTGATGTGGAGGTACTTGATTAGCAAGGAACAGCTTGCCAGAGCAGGCTTTTACAGTACAGGTAAGCTGCAGGTGGACCTTTCCTGTTGCTGTCAGTCATGGATAAATTGCATAATTTGGTTTATTGACTTACTGTACCCATTACGTGCTCTGGCCAGTGGCTAAAGTTCTTGTGGTTATAGCATGAGGTGGCTTCAGTGAGCTGTTTAGCAAATGGTAAGTTAAAAGCAGTATCTTTTTAAATTTTGTTGCCAGTTTGCAGCAACATACAAACATAACCAAAACCAGCTAACTTTTTGCAACATAAGTATTAATTTGGTGGCTTCTTGGATGCTTTGAGGCAAAAACTGAAGTCACTTCAAGAGCTGCTGCTGTTAATACTAAAATCTTTCAAGAAATTGTGCATCATATAATTAAGTTTATAGACTTCCCATTTAAAGTTTACACTTTTCTGGTACTTGGTCATGTGCAAATTCTTCATTCAGCTACGTTTATCATTTGCTCTGTCTCTAGATCATGGGGCGATTAACAAGGTGTTAATGATGAATTGCAGAGTTGGCTTGTTCCTACCCACCAAAAATCAGTTTGATCAAAAGGTTTTTAACTGTGTAAAAGTTACACATCTTTAAGGATTGTGTACAGTACATTTCATTTCATTCTTTAACTTTCTTTCTGTATCAGAAAAATATGAGTATTTGTATGTTTACTCCTAATTGGAAATTACCAATTCAGTCTTGTGGAAAGGAAGAAAGTCTAGACTAGACTGTTCAGAAATACGTAATGATGCACACGGCTAGATGCAATTAAGTAACCATTCTTTCGCCATTATTTTTATTTATAATTTTATCCCATTCTTTCTCTAGGAAATTCAAGATGGAATACATTGATCTTCTCATTGCCAAATTACCCACAAAACAGTCATGTAGGCAAAGTTGTGTGAAAGACTCCTAGCCCAGAAGCACTAAGTGAATTCAAAGCCTAGGTGATGATTTGAATAAGAGTCTTCCCAGTCCTAAGCCACCTGAAAGGGAGTTTTGTCAGGTGCACACAAATATTTTCTGCAGGCTCAAACGTTCTTTTCAAGACACCCAAGCCCTTGTCCTTGTTTTCCATAGGCAATGGGGACAACGTCATTTGCTTTCACTGTGGAGGTGGACTGACAGATTGGCAGCACAATGAAGATCCATGGGAGCAGCACGCAAGATGGTTTCCTGGGTAGGCACTTCCCCTCTGTTTGTGTATATCTAAAAATCCTTCATATGGAGAAACGCGTAAAGGATTTTTACCTTACTCTTCAGCCAAAAATAAGGTTCAGAGAAGCTTGCAGAGATCAGTAATACGGATGTTCCCTACCTTCAGGCATGCAGTCCAAGAGACCCAACACAATTAGGAAGGAGGAAAGAAGGAAACTGGCCCTAGTTCTTAGTTACAAAATTTTTATAGTACACGGGAGGAGAAATAGCTCAAGGAGAGGAGCAGCCAACTGTTTCTGGTCTCTGCAGAGCAGGTGGACTGGTCGCTCTTGACTTCCTCTGCTACAATTTGGTGTAACGGCTGCTGCCAGACAAGGGCGATGGAGGCAGAATGTTAATAGCAGCCCTGCCTCGCCTTGTTTCTTGTGCTGCCCCCTGCTGTTCTTTGCATCCACCAACGTACAGGGGCCCATGCCACCCACAAATCCCATCCCTGTGTTCTTAGGACTCCTTCGCTGGGCTGCATCCCACTCAGGAGTGTCAGTAGGTAAACAAGCATGCCTCTTCGGTAGGGATGTGATTTGGCAAATGGTTCCAGGTTCTTAGAAGTTAACACGATTGTCGAGATCTGTTGTGCGCAGCTGTCCATTGGGCTGGCAGGTCAAATCAGCTTTGCTAAGCGGGAAGGTGTGGGCCTGCAGGCAGATGGGTGACCACATGTGTGAGTGGGGCAGAGGGTTGGACCCGATGGCCTTATTAGGCCCCTTCTACTTCTATTTTCCATGATCGTATTGAGGAGTTGCACATTTCCGACTGTGGTTTCCATTTCAGTCTACTCTGTGGGGAGCGGGACATCACAGAAACACCAAGAGGTTTCTGCATCCAAGTCAAGTGGTCATGATTGGTCCCTGCCCAGTACCTCCCCCGTCCCCCCAAGCAAGATAACCTGAAGCAGAGACCTGTATCTCTCTGCCTAGCTTGGGGAAACAGCAACTGTGAGTTATCCTGCACAACTGAGGGCTGTAGCTTAACTGCAGAGCAGCTGCTTTGCATTCAGACAGTCTCAGGTTTGATCTCCAGTGTCTCTGGGTAGGGCTGGAAGAACTGGCTGAAACCCTGAAGAGCCACTGCCAGTTAGTTTCAACAGTACCAGGCTAGATAGACCAGTGCTCTGATTCAGTATAAGCCCCCACCCCTTCCGGGTGTGCATGCTTGGTTTTGTTTTCTGTTTGTTTTTGAACTGGTGATCTTGTTCATTCTGTCAATGCTTTAAGCATCCTTAGATGCTTAACTCTTTGGGGGATTGATTAGTGTTTGTTTTGGAAGAAGTGTATTTGCATTCACTTCTAGAATATATCGAGAACTTTATTTGCTATATTCCTTCAAAGGCACCGTGTGTACTCTTCTGATAGTCTGCTTGTGCTGATTCAACTTTAATTTGATTTTGTATAAATATGTTGTGCCTAGGTGCAAATACGTGATAGAAGAAAAAGGGGTAGACTTCGTAAACAGCATCCATTTAACTAATTCTCTGCATGCTTCTACAGTAAGTATCTTGCACCATTTCCCAGCAACCATATATTTGAAATACCTCCACAGAGAATCTGTTTTCAGATAAACACGGTTTTAAACTATGAAATCCATTGAGCCAATTAAATATAGAAAAGCCTCGGTTACTTTTGCACGGTCTTTCTCCAGCTGCCCACGTGTGAACAGATGGTGCTTCCATATGTGGCTGAAAAGGTTAATTGCTGTAGTGGAAGATGCTGTGTTTAAGTAACTTGATCTTGTTTGTTTTCTTGTCATGATAGGGAATGCATGAAAAGCAAATGAGCATAAGAGATTCCTCTTGAAAGTCATTGTGCAGACTGCATGCTCTTGTTGACAGCAAAGCAGACTCATGCTCAAGTGACTTGCTAATATAAGGATTTTCTCTGCACAAATTGTGGCATCCGTATAATTTCAGGACATTAGATTTTTTTTAAT
Source organism: Varanus komodoensis (assembly GCF_004798865.1). Taxonomy (NCBI): domain Eukaryota; kingdom Metazoa; phylum Chordata; class Lepidosauria; order Squamata; family Varanidae; genus Varanus; species Varanus komodoensis. The sequence goes on from NW_025335549.1 coordinate 4,915,405, forward strand.
CAAACGTTTCAAGTGTTTAGGTGCTCTGTGGAAAAGAGAAGTTGCATCGTCCTGTGCACAGACTTCAGTCTATGGAGTATTCCTTTTATTTTTATTTTTAAGTACAAAATGGCATTCGAGGCAAGTAATACTAATACTAATACAGAATGCCTCCAATGCCAGTGCTCCTGCAGAGCTCAAAAGCCTGGGAAGGCTTGCAGGGGAGAATGAGGTCTTGCAAGTAGCCTGGTCTCAAATTGTAAGGGGTTTATAGGTCATAGCCAGCACTTTGAATCTTACCCAGAAACACACTGGTATCCAGTGAAGCGTGTAACAAGCCACATGCGCCCTGTAAGTGGCTCCAACCAACCGTCTTGGTGCTGTTTCCCGAACCAGCTGATCCTCCTGCACACTTCTCAGAGGCAGCTTCATGGGAAGCACGGTGTGGGAGCAGAACTGGAGCAGTGGCCCTACGTACAGTAGGACAGAGTAGCGGAATGACGTGATATAGATCAGCTGGAACCACTGCCTTTTGGCGCTTCTGCCCCCCAGCACAGTGCCCTCTAGTGGCTGTTTGACCTGGCTATTATGAGACTGCATGGTGCAGTTGGCTTATTTTAATCTTCTGTCTTTTTTTTTTCATTTTGATACGGTGCCTCTAAGATCATGAGCCACTAGTTCAAACCATTACATCTTGATTCCTTTGACAATAGGGTAGGATGGAATACCTGCACCCACTGTTTTTCTTTCTGATTCCCTGCCCTTTCTGTTCAGCCCACTATGTTCATTTGACAAGTCTGTTATCTCAATTTTTTGTTTTAGGTGGAGGAAGCTGAGAAGACATCACCTATTAAAGGTATCTGTACCAATGTTTATAACTGGCCTGCGGATATCTAAACCGGCATAAATCCAGTGAAAACCCAAATTTAAAATATAATTTGATATTCCTCTAACCATGTTCTCATTGTATTTACTAACATTTTTGTACACACCCATGCAACCCGATATTGGATGACAGAAAAAAGACATTCTATAAGTCCATTCCATGAGTATAAATCAGAGAATTTCAATCTGATCTCTACATAAAATGAATGGAGTAAGAAGTTACACGATTCAACTAGTAATAGGGACATACGCATGCAGCAAAATGTGTACCCTGAAATATCCTTCACAGAGGGTAAAACATTGAACCTAGCTAATGTTACAGCATGTTTGCATTTAGTATAATGTATCTGTTGCTTCAATCCCCAAATTGGGATTCCTGCCCACAAATAACGGGGAACAAGTTTCAGTTGCTGGAAATGGCATATTTTGGAACCAGCAGTCTTGTGGGCTCAGAAGCCACGCTCCCTTTCTGGCCGCTGGTGCCTAAAAGAACTCTGCTGACTGTCTCTCTGACACAGAAAAGACACTTCAGAGGTGGGGGTCAAGAGGGTGTTCTAGGGGGAGGGAGAGCGACCAGGACTGCTGGGGTAGCAAGATACCCTGAATGCCCTCCAGCCTTTTCCTCTTTTGAAGCATCTCTAGGTGCCCCAAAAGAGCCATTGAGTTGCAACACAGAGCAGGAGCCCTGATGAGGAAGAGAGTTCCTCTGCTGCTCCTCCCGTTCTGCACTTGGGGGCTTATAAGCATCAAGGGCACAATTGACAGGGTAGTAACCCTGAATCTCATCATTTTCCAGACAATATATTTTTTAGCATAGACTCCATTGTCATCCAAACCAGCAAACCTCTAGCAAAGAACTCAAGTTAGAGGGTTTAATGCTCTGCCTTACCCTTCATCTGTCCTATCTTTTGTAAGCCAGAACCCAACAGAGCCGTCTGTTCCTCCATTTCCATTTTCTGGAGCTAGATCAGCCCCTGAGCCTGTTTAGTTCACACACACACCTGGAGGCAGAGGACGGAAAAGCATGTAGAAGTGGTGGGGTGTGTGTGTGTGTGGGGGGGTCTTCCTCTGCTCCTTGCTCCCTGGCACAGTTCCCTTTAATGTAATGCTTTCTGCTGTGGTTGGAAGAAGGGCAGAGAATCCCTGCTTGGATTTCACTTCCCCAGCTTCTTGCTCCATGTCTATGGTTTTGGGAGCGGAAAGCTATGTGCCATATGTCGTGTATACTGTAGCCTGTGGATTCTAGGAAACTCTGCCAGAAAGTGTGGATTGCTCCTATGATTGCTCTTCTGCCCCTGTCTAGTTCTTGCATGAAATGTTTTCTTCTGCTCGGAACTAAATGGAAATTAGGGGGACAAGAGGCAACACTTTAAAGATGTACTTGCTCCAGTTTTCTTCCTGTTTTGTTTTTGATGGTGAAATAATGAACTGGACTTGGATCTATCTTCAAAATTCCAGCTAAATGTTTTTATACTTAATATCTTGGGGTAGAGAGTATTGTTCTAAGCAAATTTTCCTGGTTTCATTTATATATGGCTTACTGTAGATGAGGAACTCTTACAGAAACATGTGGTTCAGAATGCAATGCGTATGGGTTTCAGCCTGGATGAAATTAAGAAGGCTGTGGAAAGGAAGCGCCACCTATCCTCAGAGAGTTACAGTTCTGTCGAGGCTCTGGTTGCAGATTTAATAAATGCCCAGAAAGAAAATGTACTCAGTGCATCCCAGGAGAAAGGTGAGTCCCATCAAAGCATGCATGCATGCTGGACAAGAATAAATGTAATGTGGATGAGGTACACTTTTGCTTTGGGGTATGGGTCTTGCTTGCAGACGTGGGGTCTTTGTCTTCATGGGGTGGAGATTCCTGTGTTCTGAGGTCTTGCGCTGTGGTCCATTGTTTGGTCAACCGGAGTTTCTTCTTGCTTCTCTGTGTTGGAATTCCTGATTGCAGGACTCACACATACACCCTGAAAACTACTGAAAAAACTGCTGAGTCAGATGGCACTGTGGACTTCAGTTAGCGTTTAAGTAATGTTTCTTTGCACATTAACGTGTCTGTACATTCAACATTTTTCCGCCAAGTATTTCCTATATTAAAAAGAAATTTCAGGTTTACCATGTAGCAGTAACATTCAGCATTTATGTAAAGCATAACATATACCCGAGGCATTCTGCATACAGTCTCAGTAATCATTAAAATACTCTAGTGACGTAGGCTGGCATTGTAGCCACAGCAGCAGAATCATAGTGAAGATGTGTTTGCCCTGCTGTTTTATTTATTTTATAGCCTTTGCATTCCAGTTTCCAGCTCAGAGAATTTCCAAGGTGACTTCCGAACATCAAGTCAAGCATTAACAAAATAACATGGTAAAAGATACAATACAAAGAACTGATACAACCAGTAAACAGAGAAAGAGAGCATGCAAATACAAAATAACAATTTTATATTTTGTTGTACAAAACGATTTGCAAGAGGATTGGACAAATAAAGCAATTCTTGCATGTTTCCTGAAACTTGGTAGAGTTAGTTCTAGGAACCCTTCAGGAGCACATGCTTATATAATCTGAAGAATCCGTTTCTGACACCCCCTATCGAATGTCTGAGGTAAGGCTGTGGAGAATGCTCAGCACTGCTGGGACTTTGTCCAGGCCCACGCTTCAGCTGTGGGCTTAATTCCAACACTGGCGCATCTCTGGCTCTGCTCCTCCTCCTTGCTGTTGCTATTTTGTAAAAAAGTATTCTGTTTCCCTTCAGATCTCAGCATTGAAGAGAAGTTGAGACGTTTGCAGGAAGAAAAACTTTGTAAAGTCTGTTTGGACAAAAACATCTCTGTGGCCCTCATTCCTTGTGGGCATCTTGTTGTTTGTAAGGACTGTGCTGAAGCGATCGACAAGTGCCCTTTATGTTGCAGAATTATTGAAAAAAGGCAGAAGATATATATGTCCTAATCAAAAGCACCACTCTGTGCGACTGGAAAACTGACCTAGAGATTGATCACACTCACCACGTTCAATACAGAAATGGACTGAATGAATATAAGCTTTAATTGAACGCACTGATCTACTATATAACTCATAAAGCTGCTAAATTACACGCATCTGGATTTTTAGCCCTCATGGCCTGACACTGAGAGCCACTTGGCTGGTGAGCTTGTACAGGCAGCAGTTAGAAACTTGTCCTCTGATTGATGCTTGTACTGCCCGTATCCGCATTGTTCCCTGTCCTGTCTTTCCCCCATCTTCTTTCTGTTCATGGCATGCCCCAGGGGTGTAGTCCTCACTGAGATGGAAAGTCCATGTCTTAACCTTTCTTGCTGTAGGTGTCTCTCTCACAAGCATCTTTAGCTACTAGTGCTCTACCCTGGGGTAGCTGGGTCCTCCACCAGCTCCCTTGCATTTTATGATGATCATTTTCGTTCTTTAATTCAGGAGTAGATTTTGAGATCTGATATGCTATCTTTTATTTGCTTATTTTTAAAAACATTTTATACCACTTTTGCAGCCCTGACCAGTGTTCCCAAACTGGTTTACAAAGAATGCAACAATGACCACTATAATCTTGCTGCGTACTAACTCTGTAGATTTACATAGCATAACCCGATGTGGCATCCTAAAGACACTAATATATATATGTCTGTATGATCCTTTTTAATCAAAAAGCAGGACACTATGGCAGTAATTCTGCCCCAAATTGTACTTTTGCAACTCCAGTTAACTTCAGTGGGGCTCATATGTGGCCATCTGCAGACCTGGTGCCCATTTCAGAAAGCTACCACAGAAATGGTTTCCCCTTGTTTGCAAAAGGGATAGTCTCTGAGCCCCAGAGATGGCTGCCGTTGGACAAGTGGAAACTAGACAACTCTCTCAGGTTTTAAATGCATTTACTGGCTGACATAAAAAAGCAAAGAGCTTGAAGTGTGCAGCAATCTCACTTTTGATGTTCCACACCACACTTTTTGGTATCACATTTTGTTTTTCCACTCCTTTTCCAGTTATCTAAAAATCACATGAGGTAGCACAATTCACATAACACTGTTGTTCATTGTCAGTTTATTTCAGTGTGGCTTATGCAAGAACACAGTCCATCTACCTGAATGAAAACACAGGGACAGAACTCAGTGGCTACACCTTTGTAATTAGTTTGTAATTTAACCATCCACCTGTCCTCTTCGTTAGATCAGTGACACTTTCATTCCAGCCCACTTGTGTTATCAGCATAACCAGAAACAGTTATAAAATGGGAAAGACTTCCCCAGCGCTTGTCCTTAGGAGTCCAACCTGTTTTACATTGCTCTCGGTTAAACTAATCCTCAAATTGACAAACTATGCATATTTTGTATACATGTTAATAATAATACACAGAAATATATCTAGAATCAAACTGGCGTGATCTTGGCTGTAAATACTGTTGAGCCTACAGAAAATAATGGGATCCTTCTGTTGGATTAAAGCCATGGGTTGAGCAAGCAGACTCTAATCTATTGGCAGAATTTATTTTTTGAAATATTATAATGACCTATAATCTAAACTTAGAACTTCTTTGGAATTCTACTTGGACATATTTTTAATAAAGTGATTTTTCTTACATAGTGCAACTTGTTTTTTATCCTCAGTCTATCTACCACAAGGATTGCCACATTCGGCGAATGGGGCGGCATAAAAATGTTTTAATAAATAAATAATAAAAATAAATAAATACTATCTAGAAAGGAGTGGGAGGGATTGTTAAAGTTGAGAGACTTAGGGAGGACTGGTAGATTAAGATTGAAATAAGACATGGGATTGCAGTTTTACAAAATACTGTTTTTGAGTACAACTTGTACTGATTCATCTGGGACCACTGAATTCAGTGCTACTTGCTACTTGGTATAAGATCGCCTTGTCAATGGCATTATCAGTCATGAGATTACATACAGCAATGTATATCTGAGGTAAATTAAGTAAAGCTTGTGTGTTTCCTATAATGTAGAAAAATCCTTTAATCCTGTAAAAGAAAGTTCTGGTTGTCAAGGACTGGAATGCATCTATTCTCCCTCGGTACCCCCCTTCCCCATGCAACAAAATCTGCCAAGGAAGGACTCTCAAAACCAGCATGCACATGGACAATAATCCAACAATGGGAATAACTTCTGTCGGACGAACAGTCTAGCTATCCCGTAACTGGAAAATAGTTGCAATTTCTGGCTGACACAGAGCCATTTTTTTTAATGAAATGCCCTTCCCTATTGCAATTGCCGTAATGCAAGATTTTAATTCTTGCAAGACACATCAGGGGCCTCCATGACTAGGAGGATCTTAATGCCTTATTCCCTGTGCCAGTGTAGCAGTTTGCAGTCCGGGAGAGGCGCGGGTGCCGAAGTCCTTTCCTCCTCTGGGGTGCCTGTAATGCGGCAAACTGAAAGTACTATCTGTTGACTGAGCATTAACTGCCCTACCGTCAATGGGGCTTCGCCTTGGCCTATAAGTAACGAGCCAGGGTAGGTTCTGGCCAATTTCGCCTGCCCACACCAACAGAGAATGTCAAGCTGCATCAATTTAACTGTGTCTCTTCCTGATTCCTTTGCTTGCTCTGTACATTTTTTGTCCCTCAACCACAGGTGTTAGAGAAACCCACAACAGATGCAAATGAGCTTGGATTTCTATGAATCTGATCCTTGATTCTGCAATGCGGTGGCTTTGACAAAGTCACGCAAATTCTGCAGACCTGAAGTCCGGGCCCAGTTGAAGTCCGGGCCCAATTCAAGGTGTTGGTTATGACCTATAAAGCCCTAACGGCTTGGGACCTGGATATCTAAAGGAACGCTTGCGCCCCTATATGCCCTCCCACCCCTTGAGATCAGCAACGGATGCCCTTCTCCGGGAACCCTCTGTGAATGATATTAGGAGGGTGAGAACCCGGAGGAGGGCTTTCTCTGCGGTGGCGCCCCATCTATGGAATGCGCTCCCCAGAGAGGTCCGCCTGGCGCCATCGTTATTTGTTTTTCGGCGCCAGGCTAAGACCTTTTTATTTAAAACTTATTTTAATTGCTAAATTATTGTATTTATTAGGATTTTAAATTAGCCAAAAATGCACCGGGGGGGGGTGTTAAATGTTTTTTTGTTTTGTTTTGTTTTGTTTTGTTGTGAGCCGCCCCGAGGCTTTGTTGCGATGGGGGCGGCATAGAAATGTTTTAAATAAATAAAATAAATAAAGGCCCAGGTGGCCTTTTCCTCTATTTTGCCAGTCCGGGGATTTGGGCCAGCCAGGGAAGGGAGGGTCGCAGAGGTGAATGACTGGCTCAGGGTGTGGTGTCAGAAGGAACACTTCAGGTTCCTCGACCACGGCACCCGGTTTCTTGCCAATGGACTTCTGGCAAGGGACGGGTTGCACCTCATGAGGATGGGGAAAAGGTCCTTCAGAAATGCTCTAGCGAGCTGCATCCAGAAGACTTAAAACTGAACCGGCGTGGGTACAGTCCCCCCAAAACTTGTTCAGATGGGACAAGTGAGGGGAGAAGGCCAGGTTTTCAGATCCAGGGTGCTAGATGTACGGCAGGAGGTGGTGGGACTTCTATGAAGAGGGCACTAGGGAAGATGGAGGAAGGAGGAGGCCGGGGGACCCAAAGAAAGGGATTTGTGAGAAGGTGCTGAGATGCGTGTATATCAATGCTAGGAGCTTGGGTAATAAGCAGGAAGAGCTTGAGGCTCCCCTGGCAATAGAAGGGTATGACCTGGTGGGGATCACAGAAACTTGGTAAGGTGAAAGGCAGGACTGGAATGTAAACAAAGAGGGGTATGACAGGAAGGGAGTGAGGGGTGGGGCATAGTTTTTTATGTCAGGGAAGAGGTCGGATGCAGTGAGACAGAATGGGGATCTGGTAGAGGCAGTCTGGGTGAAACTCAAGGGTTTCAACAGGGGGAGGGACCTGACAGTGGGTGGGTGCAAGTCAACTTGAGACCCTGGCCCAGGAGGCGGGGAGTGCCCCCATGAGGAAGAGAAGTGGTAAGAGGCATTAGGCGTAAGAGGAACCTCCCTAGGAAATGGATCCTGGGTCAAGTAGACAAAAGGGAATACCGGGAGGAGGAGGCTCATTGCAGAAGGATTCTTCGCAAGGCTAAGGATGGTTATGAGCTGAGACTGGCAAAGAATATCAGGAGCAACAAAAAGGGCTTCTATTCACCCATAAATAGCAAGAGGAAGGGGAGACGGGCAGTGGGACCGATTAAAAAGGGGAAGGGGATTCAGTGACTGATGTGAGGAAACAGGCACAGATGCTAAATGGTTATTTTGCTTCTATGTTCTCCCCAAAGCAGGATGGGGGAGATCCACATGGAGGATCAGACGAGGCCAGGGACTCAGGGGCACAGATTAAAGTCACTCCCCTAGAAGTTGAGGGCACTGGACTTTACAAAGGCACCGGGCCTGATGGGTTACACCCGAGGATACTTAGGGAGTTGGTGGGGGTACTCTCACGCCCACTGGCCTCCGTTTTTGAGGCCTCATGGAGAACGGGTGAGGTTCCAGAGGTCTGGCTGGTGGCATCAGTGGTCCCAATTTTCAAAAAGGGTAGCAGAGGGGACATGGGGGATTACAGGCCAGTTAACCTTATGTCTATTGTGGGAAAGATAATGGAAAGGCTCATGATAGGAAATGCTCTGGAATCCCTCGATAGGGAAGGGAGGTTGGCAGCCACACAGCATTCGACAGAATGGCCTGTCTGCTCTGGCCTACAGCTAGAGGGGAGAAGAGTGAGAGGGAAGGGGGAAGAGTGCCATTTTCTTAAGGCAACAGCAATATGGTGAGGTTCTGAGGCAGCACCAGGGCTCCCTCTGCTGGCCAAGGCCCCACAGAACAGCTCGGGTGGTTGCAGAATTCTGACCTCCGTCCACTGCAGCTGCCAGGGCTCTAGTGACACTCTTAGATTTAGGATAGAAAGAGAAGCCTCGCGGTCCCACTCAAGCAAGTTTCATTGTGAGATCTAGCCAAGCAAGGAAGGGGACCCACACAGGCCAAGAATTAGGCTGTTCCCTTGTCGTTCGCGAAGGGGGGCTCCTGATGGCTGATAGAGGAACGCCAGCTTACTTGGAATTGTATTTCCTTTTCCATGTTTTTATGTCTGTTTACATTGTAGTGCCTGTTTTAGTATAAAATCTTTAGACTTTAATCCACCTGTGTGCACATCACTTCTGGATCCAAAAAGAACCTTTTGCCCTTGGCAAAACGGTGACTGAGGGGAGCTTCCATTGCAAAACCATGCCTAAAGATGGAGTCATTAAAATGCTATTTAAAAAATCAGTTTCATCCAAGAGTGTTTGGAGTTAATTAACAATCACATACAGAAGCACTTTGCCCGGAAAATGAAAGTTGGCAAACTGCCTGTAGTTGTGTCAAGACCGGAGGTGGCACCAGGGCTCCCTCTGCTGGCCAAGGGCCGGCGGAGCAGCTCTGGTGGTTGCAAGATTCTGACCTCCACCCACTGCAGTTGCCAGGGCTCTCATGAGTTCCACCTGGGGATCCCTGGGGAGGAGCTATATAAGAACCAGCTCTTCTTTGCAAGAAGGGTCTCCTGCTGTTGAAGAAGCCCTTCCTGGTCTGTTAGACCTGGAAACCTGCATTCTGCCTGTGCCTCTTCCCTCCTTGACTCGTCTGCCTTCCTTGGTTCTCTGAGATTTGGCTCACTCAGGACTCTGCTACCTGCCTCTGTGGACTTGGTTTGTGTCTTGACTTCTGGCTTGACCTTGCACTATGTATTGGATTTCCTCTTCCTCTTGTCTCGCCCTGTCTGCCTGGGTCCCGGTGCTGTTACCGTTAGTCAGCTTCCCTCGCCCCGGACACTGACAAGTTGTTTTGATTTTCTGATCAAAGTTAGGTTTTTTCGGGAGCTGGCTTTATTGCCCCTTCATTCTGTTAAAGGGCCTGGTACTGTATGCTCTGTCAAAGAGACCTTAGATCCTTCTCAACTCCATTAGATGTAATGGAGCATAGCAGGACTCAGCTGAACATGACATTCTGGGCATTCTCAGTTCTCAGCAACTGAAACAAACACTGTAGCACCAAGAGTACAAAGAACTTTTTCCTCTGCACCAGAGTGCAACAGGCCCCTCCCCAGTTGGGACACCAAGTGAGTTTTATAATAGTACTTAATTTATGAAGCGGTCTAGCATTCTCCTGTGAATATGCTCAACTTGAATACATCGGGTCTTATTTCTTTCATATAAATGCCTGTGTGATGTGTAGCATGGAGTCAGGGTGGGCTGCCAGGATCTGATCTTGTCATAGACCTCTGAACAGTACATAAAAGGATGACATGTTTTGTCATGCTTTTATTGTTGGTTATATTTTAATTGAGATTTTATTTTTAATTTGGATTTTGTTATTCATCCTAAATGACATCCTTTTAATGGAAAGGCAGGTACATTAATACAATAGACACACCTACTAAAAAGTAAGCATTAAGTTCTGTGAGTCTTACTTTGGGGAAAGTAGGTACAGGATTAACAAACCTGGGAGAAGAGAAAACTGAGATGGATGATTCCATAATGGAATCCACATCCTTGAGTTTACAGGAGCTGAGCAGGGCTGGGAAGGACAGAGCATTCACTCCTGGAGTTGCAACTAGCAACCAATAAAAATTGTTCCTGCCTGCTTTAAAAGACATCTCTATTGATGAAATGAAGGCAGTGGATGGGGAGTAAAGCAGGAATGGACATATTTAATTCATTTCTAATCTACCCAATAACAAAAATTCTGTTCTCTGAGTGATTATGAACAGTTTATCCCCCATCCCATACAACTGTTAAAATACAAAGTACAAGACAGATATTTAAGAGAGTAAAATACAATATAATGAAAAACAAGGGTTAGGATATGCTGGGAGATGCAGCCTTTTCTTTTTTTCTGGGTGACTCCGGTGACTCTGCTTCCTGTTGGTCAGCCATCAAAGGGTCTAGCTGCCCCTTTGAAGTTCCCAAAACACCTGAAATGTAGTCTTGTTGTGAGGGATTCTAGCTAGGGTGGCTGGATGCCCTCATGCACGCAGAACAGTTCTTTGAAGGCTAGATTGGCCCACTCCAGTTTAAAACAAAGTAAGAATGGCTGTCCATCAAGAGCTAGCCCTTAGATGATGGACTGAACATATGCACATGGAGGACGTGAACCAGCGCATAGAGCACAGACTGTTGGACTCAAGTTAGAGGAAGCCGCATCAGCATGAGGAAGGACCTCCTGGCCGTTAAAGCAGCGGGACAACGGAGCCCATTGCTCAGTGAGGTGGTGGGCTCTCCACACGAGAGGCAGCCAAGGTGCACCTGGACAGCCACCTGAGAGAGGGATGCACCGAACAGGCGAATGGCCTTGGTCGCTTCTCACTCGGTTCTTCTACGATGCTAGAAACTGCGCCTGTATTTCGTTGTTAATAATGGCCGGCTGGGGAATGTCAGGAATTGTGGCCCATTTTCTGTCTGGAGAGGGGAGGACTGCGCCTTAACATGACTCGGGACACCCTCCCGAGCGTGTCCGGAAAAGGCCCTGCAGCTCCGGCGTTCCTTATCCCGCCGAGAGCCGCAGGGCAGCCTGGGCGACGCCGGCAGCGCCTCCCCCCTGGCCAAACAGGCTCCCGGGGCGCACGGGCTTGGCGGGGCTTGGCTCCCGCGCCGAAGAGCGCCCTCGGCGGAACGGGGCGGCGGCGGCTTCCAGGGCGCTAGGCGGCGCCTCCTCCCGGGCCGGCCGCGGCCATTTTCTCGCCTGCCTCGCCTGCCCCGTGCAGCAGCTGGTGCGCCGGCGAGAGCGCCTGGAGCACCGGCCGCGGGAGGCAGCGAGGGCGGCGGAGCCGAGGCGGCGGGCGAGCGGCCACGCAGGTAGGGCCGCGCTCGCCCCGCTCCCGCTCTGCGCCGGGGAGCGGGGCTGGGGCCGCAGCTGGCGTGCTTTTTGGGGGGGAGCGGATTTAGGGGTCGAGCCCGCGCCTCCGAGCCCTTCATCTGGTTGCGGGAGGGGGGACGCCCCACATAACCTTCTAGTGGGGCGCGCTGCGGGGCAGAGGTCTCGGTGTGCCCCTTGCGCCCCCCTCGCTTCTTCCATTCCTGCGGTCAGATGAAATGATACGGATGCTGCTGGTCAAGATCTGTACCTCCAGCCTTCTCCTTCCCCGCCCCACCCTATAAAATGGGGGTACTGGAAAAGGAGACTCCCATTCCGCCAGCTGCACGGAAAAGACCAGAGCACACCCGAGAGGGGGGCTCTGTTCCAGCCCTGAGTTGTGGGGTCGGAGGCCATCTTGCTGTAGCCCCCTTCCCTCGCTTTGGTGTCACAAATCTTTCTCAGTTTGAAGCTCAGGGCACCAACGCTATTGCACTCTGCTCATCTGGATGGCATCTGCCTCCAACACTTTTCTAAATGCACAAATGGCTTGTTGAACAGGTAATTTCCACAAGTCCAGGGCAAGTATCTAACACAAGTCCACTCTTCTCTTTTTACTCTCAAGTAGCAATAACTGCTCAGTCCAGATCTTAAAAGCATCCCTCATATCCATCCAAAGGTCCTGGTTGTGACCCTTTGCCTACTCTAGAGTATTAAAAAAACAACTGCATAGATACTAGTAATGTCCAGAAGTAATGTCTGCTTTTGTCCTTCAGCTTAGCAGAGATTAGATACACTTTAAGAGATCCTTGGTGGGCATTCTTACATTGTCGGTTAAAAAACACTGGAGGATCGCAAGGATTCGTCTTCTCCGGAAGTTTTCAAATCTTGCATTGGTGTGTGATCCACAAATTGCTCAGGCTGGAGTAAAAGTGTGTGCTACCGTCTTGGTTGGCAGTGGATGGTATTTGCCCTTTCTGCAACTGTGCAGGCATTTCATTTTGGCAAATTAAAAGCTTGATCATATTACACAACAGATTTCTGAATAATTAAATCTTAAAAGAACTCAAGGGAGAACAGCTGATGGGTCTCACAAGAGAGAGCCAGTTACTTGCTGCACCCAACAAGCTTATTTTTATACTTAAGTAAATAGTCCACACTACCTTTCAACATAACAATCTCTTGAGCCCCCAAAATTGTATGCATCAGGGCAGACTTTATTAACTGTTAGATAAAATGAGGACAAATAGACTGAGTTCAGAAATGTACAGTGATACAATGTATTTTATGGCAATTTGTATGTTTTTGTTTGATCACAGCTTTTGGAGATTGTTTGGCTGCTGTGTCGTATCCACTGTGTTAGCAAAATGGAACACGCACGGCAGTTGGTGTAATAAGTCATTTTTTAGCTTTCACAATCGTTTTTTGCAGTCTAAAATTGGTAGAATGGATATTTATTTATTTATTAAAACATTTTTATGCCGCCCCATTCGCCAAAGCCTCGGGGCGGCTTACAACGTTAAGTTAAAAAATAATTATAACATTAAATTAAAAAATACAAACATTAAGTTAAAATGCAAAAATAACAATATAAAGTAAGTCGCCCTGGCCAAATAGTGAGATTTAATAAGTTACTTCTCAAGGTTGCTGCATAAAACAATTATTTATTTTTGTTCCCCCTCCCCCTTTGTGTGTGTGTACGTGCATTTATTTAGTTTATGGATCCTCTCATTTTGTATTGTCCCAGTACCAGCCAGAACTGATATTTGCACTTTTACCCCCTTTCAGTTTTAGAAGAGGCAGATTCCCAGCATGAGACCTTACACCTTCTGAGCCTAGAAAAAGTGAAATCTTTTCCCCAATCCTCAAGTTGAGCTTTGGCCAGATTGTTAAAAAAGGTTCTTGTCATCTACAACAAGGCTGCGCATAGATTTTTCCTAGTGATGTTTTTTTTTTTCACATCCGTTTCAGAACCAGACAAGCATGATATACTTTTACAGGAACTCAGAGAAATGAAGGCAGATTTTAAAGATATGATAGAGGATATGAAGAATGATATGAAGAAATTAAATATCAAAATAGACCTTGGACTGGGCTAAATCTATTCTTCCAGATGTTCCTTTTACAAGAGATGATATTGTTGCAATACGTAGATTTGGCTGAAGAAAACCTGGAAGAAAAACGCTGAAACACACAGTGGTTCAATTTTGGTCATATGCAAAAAAAAAAAAAAAAAACCTGATGCAGAAGTTACGTGATAGGACATCAATTATGTTCAAACGATACCAGATTCAAGTTTTTCCTGATTTATGTAATGAAAATGGAGGAGAGATATGTTCCAAGTTTGTCAAATATTAAAGAAAAAATCCATTAAATACAGCTGGGGGTTTCCGATTTTATTTGAGGTTTGAAGATACTACAGAGTTGATACAAAGGAGGAAGTACTGGAGTTACTAAAGGAGCTTCGGATTATTGATGATGATGAATATATAGTGCAAATGCAGAAATTAATGGATATGCCTACATTCTCAAGAAGGGAGATAGAGAAGAAGAAAAAAGACTGGTCAGTGGAGAAGAAGTTGGATAAGGCAACAGAATGTTCAGGCTCTCCGTAGAAACAGAAAGACGACGAGAGATAGAAGGAAGTAAAAAGAGACAAGAAAATCTTTATGGAATAGATATCGAAAATATATTGTACTCTGTAGTGTTGTAGTTATTGAATCTTTTTTAAAGTAAGTATTGATAACTGAGAAATATAATGAAATTTGGTTATAGAATAAAAGGGTATACATGGTCGGGAAGGGTGGAGTGGGTGTCTGGGGTCCATGTAGGGTGGCTCCTCTCCCCCTCAGAAGCCCGAAGTGGCGGGATGGAGGAAACGCTCCAGAAGATGGGAAGGGGGGTCCCTATATATGAATGTGGTGGGGGTAGACAATACAGTGCAATTTTTCACAATCCCCCTGAATTCGTGTCACTCTGGACTGTTCTGATGAATTAAATTGGAAATGCCAGACCCCTAAGGCTATGGCAGCCTACTTCGCAGTTTTCAGCCTGAAGGAATGCTTTACTTCATGGTCTAGCAGGGCCCTTCAGTTTGCCCATCAGCTGGTAGCACCTGAACAGTACAGATCATCTATTCTATCGTGGGATGTGAGGTAATTTCAATTATTTCTAAATTTGCATCTGCCCATATAAAGTACAATCCTAAGCATGTTTAGACAAAAAAGGCCTATAGCACCCAGTAAGCCAGAGGGCATGTTGGGAGTAAAAGGCTGTTTTGCTGTCTAGATATGCATAGGATTACATCCTTAGCTTCTGAAGATCCATAGCCCTTTCCCAGCCTCTTTTCTGGTAACACATTATCCCGGCATTAGTGGTTAGGTGGAGTCAGGTTCAGGGCTGGTCTCTGGTGGGGCCTTCAAAGATGCTCAAGAGTGTCATGTGCATATACTGGTTCTGTATTAAATCCTGTTTCATTCAGTGGAGCTTACATCCAAGAACATGCATGTAAGATGGCAGCCTTGAGATACCTGGTTCTTAGTTCGGTTTACTTCATATTAAACATCAAAATATGAAACCCCTTGATATGTGTTCAGTTTTCAGGACTTTGGGAAGAACCCCCCTCCCCCATAAACAAACCCAAACTCTGGAAAAGGATTATATCAAAATCCCATACCAAAAAAACAAAACAAAACTGAATTTAATATGCAACTAGCTTTACTTACTGCTTTAAACAACAGCAATTTATTTAGTTAAACTTTGGCAATGACAGCAATTCCAGATATTTATCAACACATGTCTATATCACAGAATATTGCCACAGAACATTCAGCTAGGCTCTATTATCATAAATGGTTTTACGTTGCAGGTGGGAAATAATTCTGCTCAGGATGTTGGCCAGACCTCATTATTCCAAGGACAAGTGCAACCAATAATCAAATGATCTAGTTTTACCTGCTAAAACACAAAACTGAGTAGCCTTTAACCACCTATGATTCATATAATTACAGAGTGGGATGGCTTCTAGGTGGAATTGACATACTTGTGTGCAGCTTTGTATTGACAGGGTGGTGTCTAATTGTCATTGGCATGGCAGGGTTGTGCCAATACGACTGCACTTACAGTAACAGCACGTGTAGTAACACCCTGACTCTAACCCTTCTACTACAAGAAGAATGGCTGGGCAGCTGGAGTGTTAAATGCCTACTTCATCCATTGTTGTATACATCAAAATCTACAAACCAGATACAGTTGTGGTCTTGGGTTACTTCCTGGTGGCATTGAGAAGCAGTCCAATGGGAAAAAAATAGAGCCAGGAAATGGAGTGAGCTGAGTTTGCAAGTATCATTGTCCTTTCCAGTGTTTCATGACATGTGGATCTGGAAAATCTGCTTTGGTTAAGGGTTAAATCACCCAGAGTTAATCAAACAAATAATGGACAACTGTTGGATTCAGTCCACAAACAATTAAGACTTTCCATGTTAGCACATCACAGAATTAAAACAACTCCCCCACCTTCATTAAATCAGAAACAATGTGCATGCAGTTCACACACTTTGCTTGTCCTTTTAACTCCCGGGTTGAAGAATGCAGGAGTTCCTAGCGCAACTTGTGAACCAGAACACGGAAAGCTTGTGGCAAAAGTTACCAGTTCAAGTTCTGATTAAGAAGCAATGTTGTGTAATTTTTAGTGCTAGAGATCCCCTGCCCCCTTCACCACTCAAATCATTAGCACTGCATTGTTCCTTTGAAAACCATTGAGAAATATGTTCTATTATAACTTGATGAGCTTTACATCTTTTAAATGAATTAGCACACACTACCAACCAATATGCAATCCCTTGCGTGTTTGCATTTTTCCAGATATTTTCAATCTTAGGCATGGTCATGCAAAGATAAGGAGTTCCTCTGAAACCAGTGGAACCTTTTTGAACACACATGCCTAGGCAAGCAGCAGCTGTGTAACCTCATCTCACCCCTTTACTCAAAAGCTAGTCCTGCAGGGTTCAATATATTTAGTCCCAAATAAGTAGGCATTGGGTTAAAGAAGCCTTATTTGAACCTTACAGTAGCCCGCCTTGCCCATATTTACTACGAAGCAGATCCTGGAAAGTTTAAGCGGGGCTTACTTCCAAGAAAGCATGCTTTCTGTGTAGCCTAATCGCAGGCTTATTTAGTCAGAACCAATAAGTGGCCAATGACCAGGAAAGCTGATTCCGGAATGCACTGATTGGAGTTTTCAGATGGCCGAAATCTCCGTTATTCTTGCTGCAACAGGCTAACACGATTACCCGTCTGGGACTATTAGCACTTTTAAAATCCCAGCTTCAGGGGATTCACTCCCAAGTCAGCAGGCACGGCCTCCCGAACACCACGCGGACTCATCCGGCCCCGTTTATTCAGAAGCCGACCTGCAGCCGTTCCGTGGGGCTAGTGCCGAGGAAGCCCATGCAAGCTGACTCCGGCCACGTGCACCCAGAAGCAGGTCCTGCCGAATTCTGCGCAAGTCGCCGCCATCCCATTCCTACCTAGAGTAGACCCTAGAGGAGAGGTGAACAGGGCACTGCTCCGCAGTGGCGACGCTGCGTCCAATTCGGGATCGCCCCCCGGGATCCCTGGGGAATGGCAGGGCGCGTCCCTCCAGCCGCGCCGAGCCGAGCCCCTTCCGGCTGCGCCGCGGGCCACTTGCTGGGGCCGCTTGGTCGCCCGCTCCGAGCTCCGCCTCCCTTGGGCGCTACGTGCCGACTCGAGCTCGCCCCGCGCGCGCGAAGGAACAGCCGGGGGAGGTTCCGCCGCGGGATGACGTCGGAGGGAGCAGGGCGCGGCGATGAGGCAAGAGGAGCGAGAGAGCGGGCAGGCCCGCCTCCGCCGCGCAGGCGCAGCACCTTGTTTACCCCGTTTCTCCTCTGCCCGGATGGAGAATGGCACCGTTCTGCGTATAAGGCCGTCTCCCGCTTCCCTGCGCAGCTGAGTCCGCCCGGCAGGTGCCGCTCTAGGCCCGGCGGATCGGCGCGTACTCAGTGGCCGCCAGGTGGCGCCTGCGCCCTCCATTCGCTCGCCAGCCACCGAGCTGCGAACACCCCAAACAATCCCCAGCGCCGCCGCCGCCGCCGCCAAATTAAATAATCCGCCCGTTTGGCTCCCTCCCCCCCCCGCGCCGCCGCCCTCGATCCGCGCGCTCGAGAGCCCCCCTTCCTTGCCCCCTCGCCCTCCCCGGGCCTTCCCCGGGCTCGTCTCGTTTTCCCGCCGAGGGAGGGGGCCCTCGAAGTCGGGGGCCGACCCGGGCCGAGTTGTTGGCCTTGGAAGTGAGAGCAGCGGCAGCGCGAGCCAGGGGCGCTCGGGAGGCGCGAGAAAGAAGCCCCTTTCCGAAAAAGAGGAGGGAAAAGGCGCGCGGGAGCCGCGAGGAGCCGCCAGCGCCCACCCAGGCCTCTCCAGCCGGGCACGGTAAGTTGGATCGTGGCGCAGAAGCTTCTGGAAGTTTGAACCCCGGATCGCGCTCGCTGGGGAGGAAGTTGAAGAATAATCGGGCGGCGGGGAGCGCGCGCGCGCGCGCGCGCGTCCTTTAAAAAAATAAATATATATTTATGCGAGCTGGCGAGGGGCAGGGGCGAGCGCCGGAGTGGCCGCCCGGAAGAAGAACGGCGCGCTTGGAAAGAGCGGGCCTCGGTGTGTGTTACATAAATGCAGGCCAGGCCTCGGCCGCGCGAGCCTGGGGGGAACTCGCGGCGCAGGCAAGATGGAGGACGCGGGGCCGAGCGAGCGAGCGGAGGGGGGGGAGCCCGCCTGCCCGCCTGCCTCTTCCCGCGGCCCTCCCTCGGGAAAGGGTGGCGGGGGAAGGCGGCCGGGGACGGGAGGGAGGAGGAAGGACTAGGCCGCGGGCGCCCGGAGCGACGCCCCTGCTCCCCGCGACCTCCAGCGCCCCGCGGCCCCCTCGCTCCGCTCTCCGCGCCCCCCGCCGCCCGCCCGAGGCCTCCGCGGAGAGGGAGAGGGAGAGGGAGGGGAAGGCCTCGGTCCCGCCGCTGGGCGCAGATAAAATGGAGACCGGCGTCAGGGGTTTCTCTCCCTCCCACCACACACACTCCAGTGGAGGAGGGGGAGGAAGGAAGGAAGGGGATGTGGGGTGCCAGACTCGTGTGCGAGAGGGAGACGGGGGGTGCTTGCAAGATGGAGGACTCCAGAAACTGTGTTACCGGGGGGGGGGGGGAAGAAGGGGTATAGTGGGGGGGGGGGGGGGCAGATTAGAGGTGAGAGGGTGCTGGGGAGCCTTTAGCAATGGTGCCCCGCCTTCCCACTCTCCTTTTTTTCTTCTTCCCTGCTCCCCCCCCCCCCGGTTCCTTTCCACTTCCACTCCTTCCCTTTAGTTTCCTGGGCCTGTTCCTCGAGTAAGCCGGGGAGGCGAGCCAGACCCCGTTTTGTGTAGGGGAAAAGCCCGGGATCGTTTACACGCCGCATGCCCTTTGACAGCCCCGCGTTGGGAAGGGTGTTTGCAATTGCGCTGCCCTCGAGGAGGCCTGCAAGGGGAAGCCAGCAACCCAGCGAGAGACCAGGACTTTTCGGCGAGGCTGCGCGCACACGCGAGTCTCAGTAGGATCGCTGGTAGCTCTGTTGCGGGCCGACGTGTCCCTGGTGGGACTGAGCAGGCCCGCAACTTGTTTTTTATTGCCCTGAGGACTGGTGAGGGGCCAGGCCTTTTGGGAGGGGAGGAACGGTCGCTGTTCCCCATCCGCGGCAGGAACTTCTCCGGCGCTTTCTCCCCAACAATAATAAACACGGGCTGTTTGGGAAAGTTGGTAGTGGCTCGGAGAACTCTTTCTTGCCCGTCTCGCTCCTGACGCTTCTGACTGTGATGCACCCGCAAGCCGATCTCCCAAGCAGGTTTACTCGGAAATAAGTGGCGCTGAATGCAGTGGGCTTGCTGCCGGCGAACGTGCCTAGCCTTGTCTTGCCTTCCCCGCCTTTCTGTTTATGGTGGCCAGTTTAAATTGGGGCGGTACACCCAAATCCACGTCCCGGTGCCTGTTTGATGTCTGCGTGCTGCTGGGTGCCCCGCTGGGTTGCAGCCGGGTGGGAGGGGAAGAGGGCGGAAGGAGACTGTTTAATGGTTTGGAGATTTTTTTGGCGCCACTTTTGTTTTAGATACTTGTCTCTCTCCCCCCCCCCCCCCCCCCCCCCCCCCCCCCCATACCAACTGGGCCTTGATTCAGGTAGGAAGTGTTCCCGCTTTCCCAGGCGGGAGGGATTGGGCATTTTAGTGACTCGGGAGTGTGTGTCTATGGGGAAGGGACGGAAAATAGGGGGATATAAATGCCTCCAAGTGGGAGGCGAGACTTTGTTTTCCTCGGGTCTAGGTTTACTTCTTCATCGGTGGGAGGACTTGCTGCACCCAATTTTTGAACCCGCCTTGACGCTACTGCCCGCGGGGTTTGCCCTTTTCTGTTAACTTGTTACTATCCCAGTACAATGTTTCCTTGTATCTAGTGCCGATACGAACGGGGGCAGGGCATGATATTGATTGACTTAGCAGCAGCTCTAGGTAATTGCGAGCGTCCCAGCTGTCCTCAAGGTTTCTCCCTTTGCGCCTGCAGCCCTTATTCGGTAGTTTCTTCCTGCGGTGGAGGGAGAGGAGGAAGCCTTGGGTTGCCACACCCCGTGTTTGTTTCATTCTGTCCGAGGCTTGACTCGGCCCCGTTTCCTCTAGAGATGCCCGCTCCCTTCTGCTCCCCTTCAAGGCGCTGGCGGTTTCTTCGGAGGTGACCTGCAGAGCCAGAGCCTCTGTTACCGATGTTCCTCTCTTGTGGGAAGGAGAGCTTTTTGTGAGCGCCGCGGGGATGGGTGGGAGTCAGGTTACAGAAGTGCGTCACACGTAGTTGGTGGTGGTGGGGCCTACTCGGCAGTCGCCCTGGTTTCCATCTACGCAGAAATCAACCCCCCCCCCCCCATTTCGGATTGGTTAGCCTCTGTAGCAGGAGGCAGCGAGTCTCCTTGGCCTAGGCAAGAACACGGGGGTTTTAAGTGCTCTTGAGGAAGGAGCCTGGGATTCGTAAACATGAGTGGGTGTGCTTTGAACACACACACACACACACACGTATTTCCTGCTGCAGAATCCACGAATTTGCTGACAAGGCAGTGCAAGTATTACAGACTGCTTCCGGGAGGCACTTGTTCAGGGAGACACATTTAAATCTAGACCTCAAGAGTTGCAGCTAAAAATGCTTGCTGGGGCCTTTAGGAGCATTAGCTCTTGGTTTGGAACTTTAGTGTCAATGCCCTTTGTTAGGACATAGTATAACCTTTTTAAATAAAATGGTTATTGATTTGGGTTGTCCTGCAAATGAAGTAGCTGCTTCCATAATGTAAAAGTGTGTTTCTGGTTTACATGGGTTTCATGCAGAACCTCTCTTAATAAAATAAGGAAGTTGTGGCTTGTGACCTGAATATTAAATTGAATGTTGTTCAGTAAGCTAGTAGATGGTGGACAAGATTTTCTTGAGTACAGCAATAATATTACTATTTTTAAGACCCTTGACCTGCCATTATGCAACTTAAATGGTAAATGTAATACACCATTTCTTCGTCCTTTATATCCTCCTCCTTTCTGTTTCTCTTTTTAAAAAAATCAGTACCCCATCAAAGGGAAGAAGTTCACCTTCCATACCATAGCACCTCAGAAACGGCCATATTTGAAATTACCTGCAATGTCAGATTTTGTTTGCAATGTTTGTGACAAAGTGTTGAAAAGTTGTTGGCAGCCTGTGTAATTTTGGGGAATTGATTGGCTTCTGTGGAAGTATTTGATTGCAGTGTTTCAAGTAAAAAGAGCTAAGGCTGAGAATAAGCTCCCTCAGTGAACATAGTCTATGTCTGAGTAGGCATGCATAGAATAATTCTTACGTATTTTATAGTTCCTTTTTGTAAAACTACAAAGGTTGCATACATCAAGTTAAAACAATGGAAACAAACATTGCATAGCAATAAAACAAATAAAAGGTGAAGTTAAAAAGATGTCTTGACACCTTTGCCAAAAGTAAGGGAAATGTGGTCCTTTCATAAGTTGGAGGGCTTCCACTACATAATTGAAAATGATGCAAGAGAAAAGCAGACCTCAGCAAGGAACAGCATCCTTAAACAACATGCTTAAACAGCATCCTTAAACACTTCTACAGATCATAACAATCAGAGAGATTCAGAGGCAGTTCTTTAGATAGCTGGGTCCTAAGCTATTATGCTTGTTATGTATTTATTGTTATTTATATTGTAAGCTATCCTGGGACAATTGGATTGTATAGGATGTGATAACAATATTCTAAATAAATAAATATTAAAGGCTTTAAATGTTAAAACAAGCACCTTAAACTGAACCCAGTAAACAATGGGTGATCTTTGGGGCAATACCCATTTGAATCCTCTGGACACTAAGGGTAGTCATTTTGTAGCATTCCAGTAGTCTTGATTGTGATGTAATCAAGACACCTGTTGCCAAATCAGAGTAATCCATTTTTTATCAAAGTTGGATCTGACCCAGTAAGGTTTGTTATGCAGTGAATGGGTTAATCTTTATGGGGGCACTTTTAGCTGTTCTTGCTACAGCAGACTAACATGGCTACCCTTTGCATTTTGTTAAGTGTCCATACAACAAACTAGAAAGATATTGCTGATATTGCAAGCAGTATTTTTTCTGTGTATGTAGGTTCTAAAAGAACAGATTCTGTGTTTTGGGTATATGGGAATCTGTAGAGTATTTTTACCTTGTACCTCTTCTGAAATGTCCCTAGTTTAGTTGTGCAGTTCATATGGTTCTTGTTTGTGCAGTGTAGAGCTTCAGAATGCTCATCTGCATGTGTAAGCAACCCTGATAGTTTAACTCTTGTGTTATGAATGTAAATGTAAGGGCCAATACTGCTTTTCCCATTAATATTATTTTTTGTTTTGATTCCATACACACAGAATATCCTTAAGTATGAAGAAACCTGTGTCACTCACTCTTTTGCAGCTAAAGGTTCAGTGACTTCAAAGTTATGCTCTCCTTATCACCAATTTTAGAAAGTGAATGTAACTTTTATTGCTACATAAAATTACTGTTGCAAGTTTAGAATTGGTAGTTTCTGATTAACAAGTTTATTAGACTTGTTTTTATAATGCATCACTTTTTTGCTGCTTTTAATATATGTGGTAGGCTTGATGAAAGATGAAATAACTTGATGAAAAAACTGAATTTATGGGGGAATGTCTTGTGAGATCATAATCTTATATAGAAGGCACTGAACTTGATAGTAACCCAAGTTGTTTATCCTAGCCCCCCTTTCTTGTGAAGACCCAGCTTGATGGTTTAATTCTGGGTTGTTAATCACAAAGAACCTAGAGTTTGTAATTCAACAGCAAAACATGGGTTCTTTTCATGGGTTGTCTGTGACTAACCCAAGTTAAACTCTAGTGTAGAGTTTTGCATGTAAGAACAACCCGTGGCTTATTGACAGCCTACACTCTCCCATACTCTGAACTGGCATAAAGGCTGTTTGGTTTGCAAGGGGTATTGGGGAGTTGCTTATATCATCAACAGTCATCTCCACTTAAGTAGGATGATTTTGGGCTGGTTATGCAGATTGATATGCTAGATTATTAAAAAGTTCAGGTAAATGACTCCTTGCACGTGTGCTTGCTTTAAAAACCCATATTTAGCTATGGAAGGAGTAGTTTTTACAACACATTTTTGATTAAGCATTTTTTCGTTATGCAAATCACTGTAGGATACCAGGTCCTGTGTCATTCTCTAGGAAACGTTCTGCCAAATTTTTATGTCTGGCACTAGGTAATCTTTTACAGTAGCATGTTACATTTTTAGTGAAACATTTTTACAGTGTTACCTCAAAATATCCACACACTTCCAATGTTTCTCAGTTTATTTGAACTTGTAGTCAGTTGTGGCTGATACTGTGCCCCAGAACAATATTACATATAGCAAAAAAAAAAGTTGTTAGTGCACTGAATACTTGCTGTGTTGTTCGAAAAAGTGCTGACCCTAAAGAAAAAAAGCAATAACTTGCTTTAGATTTTCTTTTAAGCCATCAGATATTATAATACAGTAACCACTTGTTCTTGCTAGTTTTAAAAAATTATTCCTGTGTAGTAGCAGTGAAGTAATTGTTAATATTAAGGTTGCCTAAACTGTTCTTGAAGAACTGTTCACCTGGTTATCTGTGGTGAGTAAGAAGTAGCTCCATTTAGACCTAATCACAAGCAAATGAACAGGTTACTTGCTTGATTTTTTTTCTTTCTAAGCTGCAAAAAATTGCTAGCCTCTAGAAGTATGGATAGCTTATGTGAATGATGTATATTTTACATGGATATGTGGTGTAATAGCACAGAGATTGACAACTGAACAGATAAGATGCATTTGACATATGTTCTTACTATGCAAATGTGGCTGTCATATATTCTTGGATGGTGATAGTCTTTTGGCATTTTGTGAAAATCTTTTTTAAAAGCATGTTTCAATTAATCTTAGTTTAGGATTCACTGTTATTTCCATGTTATTCTTTTTTACCATTTCTGAATTCATTGACTATTTGTGTTTTTGTTTCTTGTGTGAGTAAACACTTGATTTTATTCTGAATTCTATCATTTCTGATCCAGTCCTTCTGTTATAAAATAGTTGTGCAGCATAACTTGTACTCTATTAGGATAGGGTCACCTGCAAAGTGATAAGTGTATGCTCTGTTAATTTATCTGCTTCATTAACTGAAATCTTGAGCAGAAATTGGCCCCTGCAGAATACTGTTAATCTGCGCTTTTACAATTAGAGTGACCCATTCATAATATGACAGATGTTTATACGTTTTTATAATCCTCTCAAACATTTCACCAGCTTGCTTACAGGAATGGATTATGATATTAGAATCCCTTCTTGTGTGAAGACATTTTGCATCCATGTTGAAATACTTTTTCTGTTTAGTATATCAGTGTTCTCCAATGCGGTGAAAACGCAGGTGTTTTGGACCACAGCTTCCAGAATTCCTGATAATTTTTCATGGAAGCTGAGGTTCAAAATTTCTGGAGGGCAGAAACCCGTTTCAAAAGGTACTACTACATTATTTTGCCATGCTTTTCCTGTGCATTCAGTTGCACTTGGATTTGTTAACTTTAATTTGGGCTCATCCTTGTCCAAGATGTCAGATGTTTAGGTATTGGAGTCCCATGATTGATTTATGGGAAGGACTCCCTTTAGCTTAAACTACCTGAAGAAGGACTTGGTATCATGTTCTTGGTGAATTAAAGGATAAACCGCTCAAGCTTTCTCCCCATCCCATAGTTCTTAGACAAAGTTACTATTTTCCTGGTAGACAGGCTGGTTACCCAGTTGCATCCTGCTTCAGTTTACCTTGTTTTGAAACATGGGGGTTATGTTGAGGTCTGTCCGGTTGGAGATGTTACAGTCAGTGTAAATTGTATATAGTAGTCATAATATGGTCCAAATTCTGTCCAACAAGTTTACTACTTGCTTCATTACTAGTTGCCATCTTTGAACAGCCTTCAAGGGCACCTCATGTGCATTATAGTAATTTAACTTGGATGCGCAAGGTATGTTTCATTGTGGCTATGTCAGTTTTCTCGAGCCAGGGCTACAAAACAAATCTAAGCTGGTTAGAGTGTTGCTAGCATCTGATGCCACTTGTACCTCCATAAACAGCACTGTGTCTCAGAACATTCCTAGACTCTGTATCTGGTCAGTTCAAGTGGTGTATGACTCTATTCAGAATTCAAGCTAAATCTCGAATAGCTAATTGCCCAATCCTCAGTACTTCTGATTTATTCTGATTAAGCTTTAGCGTTAGGTCTCATACATCCCCCCAGGCGACTGTCAATAGGAGTAGATGATGGAAAAGAGAGAGAGCTGTACCTAACCAACCTCTGAATGGCTTCTTTCAGCAGTTTTGTGTAGTGGCAGAATGGAGCCTTGGGGGCACCCAAATATCACTGGTCACAGGGTGGAATGAAAGGAGCCAAGTTCCTGAGTTGCTGTGGCAGCATTTTTGCAAACCTTGTCCTATACAGATGATATGATCCAGAAGGATGCCATGGCCAGTGGCATCAAAAGATGATGACAGATCCAGCAGAACTAGTACAATGATTTTTAGTGCATCCATTCCTGTCATAAGTCATCCATGAAGGCAGTCAACAAAGTTTCAGTCCCAAATGCAGGCTGAAAGCCAGACTGGAATGGCATAAACAGTGTCATCCAAAATTGTTTGGGACTGATGTGACATCATCTGTTGTTACATCTTGATAGGAAATGTTAGATTTGAAAATGGTTAATGCTTCCTAGCTGAGGGATCTAGACATAGATTCTTCAGCAGTGGTTTTACTACTGCCTCCTTCAGAATCTCAGGAACTACTCTGTTCCTTAATGAGGTTTGCCTAATTCTGATATCCTTGTTGTGAGTCCAGCACTTGCAGATGTCAGTAGCAAGGATCTAAAAAGTAATTAGCCTCATTCCTACAACCAGCATGTCAACATTTTCAAGCTTCAGGGGCTGAAAACTATCCATAGCAACAGGACCAGATGGTAGCATGGTGAATTTGAGACGGGTCCATGGTTATGAAATGATTAGAAAAATACATAGTGGATGGAAGGTGTGAGCAAAATATCTGTACTCTAATAGTTCCCTCAGACTGACAACAGTAAGTGGACTTTACTGTCACAGTCTCATTTATTTCTTCATAGTGTCTGGTTGGAATAAATGGAAAACAAAGCTGTACTAGATGAATTGTGATAACTTCTGAGTTCTTAGGTGATATTGATTGAGTGTTGAATTGCTTATAACAAGGAGATTCTAATGTTCTGGGCTTGGATGTATTACTTTGTAAATACAAAGGAAGGGTGAGAGGTTCTAGATGTTACTTTTCACCTGAATTTTGGCTACTCTTATTTAGTCCTCTGGCAGCTGCAAGGAGTTAAGAAGACCAGCTCTGAGTTCATTTACAGTGTCATATGGAGAAGGGAAGAACCAGTAGGAGTTTCTCTTACTATTTGGAAGAGACTCCTGCTGTTTCTTCACCCTTCTTAGTTGCACAGCAAATGAGGGCTCTGGGGAGGGGGCCTGTGTACTACTCTCCAGAGTAGCAGAGGCAATTGCCCTTGGTTGAATGGTGAATATATTTGTGGATAGCCCTTCTGCTTGTAGGCTGTTGGAGATTTACAGAAATGTTTTTTCAACATACCTCAGGTTGTAAGAATTGCCATAAACATTTGCTTTTTCCCCAAACAGAATTCTTATGCTCTTTAGGGAAAATTAGAGTTAGAAGTATTTCAGCAGAATATGTGGGAAATTTTTACTAGTTGTTGTACTGCTTTTGCATATTCAATAACTTCTGTGACTATGACTTTACTTAAGGTTTGGCATAGAAGAAGAAAAATGCCATTTTTTTCAAAGTTCAAGGGTAAAATAACTAGTGATTATTTCTGTATACTGAAAGTAATCTTATGTTTTTAAGAACCACACACATGAAAGTTAGAAGAATAGCAATATCATGAAGCAAAGGAGAATGTCATGTCTTTTTAGAAAGATAAGCACTGGAAAATGCATTTTTGCATGCCAAGTTCCTTTGTCATGAAAATTAACATTTTGCATTTTCTGTGCAATCAGGCATTACATTGCTTACTGAAATTGCGAGAATGTGAATGTGTTGGGGCTTGAAAAAATAAGCATTAATGGAACGTCTGGGTTTGAATCCAAGATAATGCATAAAAAGTAAATGTTTAACATACTATATTTAGTGGGGGTGCAACTAATAATGTAACTTATGTTACATAGAAACAGAGTGAGTCAGAAGGGGCCTCCCGGCCATCTAGTCTGACCCCCAGCTCTAGCCAGCTCCACTCACGACATGCCCACCATGTGCATGTCCAGCCTATCCTTGAACACCCTTACTGATGGGGCCTCAACCACCTCCCATGGAAGCCCATTCCATACCCTCAGGGTCCTAACTGTCTGGAAATACTTCCTGGCATCTAAATTGAACCTTGGTCCCTGAGCTTCACTCCGTTGGAGGGTGTTCTGCCCTCCTCTGGAGGGGAGAACAGGTCTCTATCCACCTTGTGTCTCTGGGATAATGGCACACCAACTAGTGCTGTTTGATATTGCATTAAAGTACAGTGAAAGCTCAACTTTCATGGGTTCAACTTTCACAGATTTGATTATTTGTAAATTTGCCTCCAATAATTAAATGGGATTGAAAAAATAGGCATTGTGGCCTAGTTCTCAGCTATGTGGGGAACAATCCCTTTGCCACTGTGGCCAGCCCAGAATGGTGCCCCCTCCCTCTATGCATGAAGAGCTTCCCCAGATAAACCATGCTCCAAAGTGTTGGGTCTTGGTTTAAACTAATGTTTATGCAGATTGTGAACAAGGTAATTGCAATGCAGCTACCATTGTATTGCACAGTCAACGGTATTAAAAGTTTGCATTTTCCCCACTTTTTTTGAGGGGGGGTTGTGCCCTGAACCTTAGCAGATGTGAAGCACCAACAGTAATTTATGCTTGCACAGTGTAAGTTATATTAACTGTTGAGGCCCATGACTTCGCATAAAGATTGTATTAACTATTTGTTTTGTTACAATGATGACTGCATCTTTTACCTTTTTCTAAGGGGTAGTTTATTATTTAATATGTGAAGGAGCAGTTTGGGTTCCAAGAAACTAAAAGAGCCCCACAGGTTCCATTTTGGAGAGGACTAGTAAGCAAAAAAGGGGGTTGTGTCTCCATGATTCTCCATTACTTAAGTTAGAGGAGGCCATGGGGGAGGGAAGAACAGGGATGCAAATTCTCGTATACTGCTTCAAACTTTGTATGCTGTACAAATGTATAAGCATTTGGGGAAAGATTCTGCTATGGAAATCAGAGCACATTTTCCATGGGAAAACACAGAACTTATATCTCTTAAATGTCCATTAATGCAGATATGCACTGTAATGTTGGTTACTCCTGAAATGGGAACCTGTTTATGTTATTGGTATGCCATTACACTGGAGCAGGTGCACTTATGAATGATCTTCTTTCATCAGTAATGATTGTGCCAAACATTTCTAGAATGTTGATAAAGAATTGAGAAATGCTACTGATATCTTAATTCTGTTTCAAGCCAAACATATTTTTTCAGGACTGGTATTTTATGTATAGCAAACATCAACTTTTTATTCTTTATTTGTTCAGTGAAGTATGCTGAGAGATCTTTCATTTCTATATAGTCAGAACATCATTTTACCTTATTTAAAAAGAAAGCATGGCATTAGAACAAAAGGGTGAAGACTCAGCCAATTTTCCTCTTCCCCCCTTAAATAATTTGCATCATAGTAAAGGGGATTAATTCTCTGCCAGTGCTCTACTGCAACACAGTTTTCCATAAAGCACCTGCATTGTTTCTGTCTCTGCCATTTAGAAGAAGACTAAATGCTCACTCCTGCATTTGTTCTGTGCTACTACTTTATGGGTTGAATCCAGGCTAAATCTGTCATTCCTTCATCCCTTTGAAATCAGTAAGACTTGACACAATAACTTTAATGGAGTGAAAATTTTGCCATCTTAGAGTGCAATTCATTGTATAGCTACTCAGAGCTTACTACCAGGCAAGTGGTTATAGAGTCAGTCTGTACAGTCCAGTCCTATTCCATTTCAGAAAAATAAGAACAGAAGAGCCCCAGTGGAGCAAATGAAAGGTTGCTTTAATCTGGTATCTTGCTTTTCACAATGGCCAATAATATGTCTTTAAGGAAACTAAAACCAGGGCATAATAGCAACTGACTTCTCTTATAGAGCACCATGGATAGTAGCCATAGATAGTCCTATCCTCATGTCACCATGGTACAAGGAGCAAGTCAGGATTGGGTGAAGCAAAGGGAAATCTGGCAGGGACCAGCAACAAGATGAGAAGGACTGCATCTCTGTGGTAGAGGACATGCCTCTGTATAGAAGGTCCCAGGATGAATTATTTATTAACTGTATATACTGTCCCTCAGCAGAAACGTTCTCTGGATGGTTCTGAATGCTTGGCATGTCCAAGTAGGCTAGGAAACACTTCTGTATGACACTCAGAAGACCTCTTGTCACTTAGTATAGACACTGATGAGTTAGATGGAACCTGAATTAGTATAATAAAGATTTCCATGTGGCTTTGTTGAACCCCTTTCTTGGTCCAATTAGATTTGTAGGCCTGATCAGCAAAGTTTTAAAAAGTCAGTCCTCTCACATGGTATATTCTAAGCTATCAATTTTCTCATTCAGATTCAACAGCCAGTCTCACAGACTTTGCTCTTTGGCTAGAGCACTGTGATCGTTTTCTACTTTCTGTCTTTGCGGGGATTGCCTTGCTCTTGAATTAAGCTACTTCCTGATACCACCTCCAGTTAGAACCTTGGTCCAGTTGGACTGATCTCCTGCAGGAAGCTGCCCTTCCCCAACCTAGTGCCTTCCAGATATATTGGACCAACTTTCATCCCCCCATGGCCTATGATTGCATTGGGAAATGTATTAGAAAACATATAGAAGGCACCACATTAGGTCAGGCTATATGGGACAATTAAATGAGACAACTGTGAACTGGACATGCACATAATAGGCATGTCATGAGCAGAGCTGGCAGGAGCCAGGGATCAGACTAGATGACCTAGGAGGCACCTTCTGACTTGCTCTGTTTCTGTGTTTCTGTGAACACTTGTAACTAAGATTCCTGTTTGCGCTGTCTCTGCATGATATTTAAATACCAACATTTAAGTACCAAGCGGTTGTACTAAAACTGTAGAACTCATTTTCTTCATGCAGCCTCAGAATCTGGTTATAGCTTTATTGGTGGTTTAAGGCCTTTCATTTGTGCTAACTTTTTAGTCCAGTTGAGGGTTAGAAACTTAAAGCAGAACTGTTCCTTATAATTGAAACTGTGCTTGTTTTGTCATGATTTCTGTAGTTGATTTGTTGCAACTAATTTGCACAGCTTTCCCCTCCCCACCACCTCCTTTCAGCTAATGGACAGCAAGCAAATTTATGATCTTTGCTGCTGAAAAAAAGTATGTGGGAACAGATGGCTTCCTGCTGCACTAGAACTTCAAACACTGAGAGGCAAAAATATATCTATGATGATACAACAGAGAGTGTATGGAATACCCATTGCTGGAACTGCAGATCCCTTTGATCAATGTTTGCAAAAAGGTGAACAGAGAAAGAACTCTATTTAGGAGTATGGTTGTGGAAGTCTCCATCCTACCTTAGTATCATGGGTTGGGATGACATTATTGCTAAAGAGATTTAGAAGGAAGACTGCAAGAGTGTGGAAATGAGAGAAATAGGAAAGTACAGAAATTTTACATCGTGAAGCAATTATTACTATTTTATTTCCTTAAACATGATTTGGATTCCTCCAAGGAATAATTCATAGGAACTATGAATGTTTTTATGCTTATTGTTGCTGCAGATCTTTTAAAAGTAACTAGAAATAAATGGAGTGTTCATTGCTGTGGCTGTGGCTATAAACACCCAACTCAGAGGTCTCAGAGTCATCTGCTGCAGAGCAGGAGTGGTGGCTTTGCTTACCTGTCTTCTCTGCCCTACATTTTTGTTAGATAAGCTTTTTTGCCCATTTGGAGCATTTCAGAAGGGGAGAGAAGGAAACTGAAAAGATGCCAGGGCAGCTTGTATCTTGACTTCTCCAATAAGATGTTTTAACAGCTAGACAAAACAATGGTTAATGCTGCATTTTTCAAGTTTTACTTTGTTACTCTTCTGTCCTGCCCTTTCACCAAGGAGTTCAATATGGCATTCAAAGTTTTTTATTCCCCTGGATGTTCTCCCTTAAGGCAGGAGTAGGTAACCTGGTGCCCTCCTGGTGTTCCAAACTACAACTTCCACAATCTCTTATCATTAGCCATGCTGGCTGGGGATGATGAGAGTTATTATTTATTTTATTTCTGTGGGGTTTACAACAATGAAATTAGAAAATTGCTAAGGAGGCAACATTCAAGTACAAAAGAAGAAACATCTTCAAAATAAAGGAATTAGTAAATAGGAAAAGGCAAGAGCTTCATTCCTCTCTCCATGGGGAGCATGGCACTATTGCAGCGTTAGGGAGCTGATTGGTCATGTGGGGTGAACAGCACTGGCCTTGGTCTGATTAAACCTTTTATGTGCTTAATGAAATCTTGTTCTACTGGGGAACAAACATGTTTTCATTATTTTTATTTAATGCAGTGCAAGATATTGCTTGGATTCACATGACGTGGAAACCCTTTTAGTTATCAGGGTCTTCAAAAGTATTGAATAAATATATACCATGTTTCCTCAAAATGAATCTTGATTTTGCCAGTGGCTGTGGATGGTCCATGCATTTGACAGTGGACTTTTACTGGGACACTGGCCAGGCAAGCCAGTTAGTAATCATTTTGAGTAATGAGACTTTTGTGCATTTATGCATCTCCAAACTAGTAACCAAATAATACTTTTAAAAATACTGAAAACACCTGCACAATATCTAGAAGGCATGAGTTTGCTCCTTGATAAAAAATACTGACAAAGGTAGTCCCTGGGTTATGAATGTCCGAGTTAACAAACAACCATACTTACGAACTTCAATAAAGCCTATTAATTTTTCAAAATTACTGTGGAAAATCGTCATCACCTGAGGGAGGGCAGAGTGAAAGGGGAGAGAGGAAGCACCTCCAAATCATCACCATAGAAAGAGAGGGGAAGCACAAGGGTAGAGAGAGAGACCTTCAAAGTGTGCTTTCCTACCCCACATTTCCTTGGTGCAAATAGGAGGCACTGGTGGGGCGGGGTAGAGATATTTGCCTTTTTCCACTTTTGCAGGGGTCCTGTGCTCCTAACCCCTGTGAATATGGAGGGTTGACTGTACATGATCCAACTTACATACAAATTCAACTTAAGGCAAATTTCTGTTTTCTCAGGAACTGAACTCATTCATAACCCAAGGACTGCCTATATTGCTTTAAAATGTTTATAGTAAACTGCTAACAGTAAATTTATTTCCAGTTACCTAAATTTCTTGCCAACACTTAATTATATGTATTTATTATTAATGCTTATATAATACTTAATATAATAAAATTCTTGATGATTTAAAATGAGATTTTAACTATGTAAATATCATTAGTAATATATTATTACAGAAAAGTTAATATCAGTAGGAAACAATACAGGGAGCAGTAAGATGGCGCAATGTATGATTAATTGCAAGTCAGAGGAAGCATGAGTGGACAAATGTGTTTTCAGAGGCCATATTTAAAATATAGTTTTAAATCACTGCCATGCTTGATTGTTGTTCCATGGTTGTGGGTTGTTATATTGGTTGGTTTATACTATTTTATGAATACTTCATTTATATTAGAATAGTTGATGTATGAGGTTTATGATTTTCATAATTGTAAACTGCCCACAGAGACTGGACTATGGGGGAGGTATAAAATATAATTAATAAAATTTGAAATATGCTACTTTTTTGCCTCCTGAACTGCATGGGAGGGGAGTTTCCAAGAAGGCCTTCCACCAAGATATTATGTAATGCACTTAACCATAGAAAACTGCTAAACTGTAGTGGTGTTAGGCCGTTTTCACAAAAAACCTACTTTGTCTTTGTGATGTCAACTTTACAAATTTCAAGCATGCTCAGCCATTAAGATTTTCATGCATTTAGTTTTTATGAGTTACTGTGGGAGAAGAATTCAGTGATTAGCCTGGCTTCTTCTTGTGATTTTTTATGGTAAAAGCAGTGATTATCTTTAGTAAAAATGGTGATGGGACTCTTCATGTACTGGGAATGCACATTTTTACTAGAATGCTCAAATTCAAATTCTTTACTTTAAGTAACACATGCATAATTTGAATGTTTGCTTCTATGTCCATTCTGCACTGATAATTTATATAGTGTAAAATGTATTTGAAATGCCAGTGTTTTTGGAAATAAATATTTGTTGAGATAAATTGGGCATGCTTAACAACATGCTTTTGCTCAACATTCTCCGTAGCCAAACTGGCCAAGGTTATCGTGTGTTTGATACTGGAGAATCCAGGAACTTTGGTTTTGGAGGGACTCCAACATTCCTCTCATGGATTCTTCTTTAACTGGCCTGATGATTGTCTTGAGATGTGAGAGGGGATTGACTAATCTGGATGTTTGGCAGATAGAATTTTTCCTGTGATTGTAGTCAGATTCCTGATAGATGTTGGTCTCACAGCACTAGTACTTAAAGAGGTGGAGAACCTATTACACCTTTTTGCTCCAAGAAACCCTTGGAATCTGATGGATTTCTGAATGCATTGGAAGACTTCTAGTAGCAAAAGCCACAAATTCTGTCAGGCCGGTACAGAATATTGAGGTTCGGTGGGATGTTGATCCAATAATTTTTTTTATTGCCCTCTCTGATACTGTGGAGCTCAGAAGAAACCTTGGTTTTCTAGCAAGCTTAGAACAGTCAGACAGCTTGTACTGGATAATCACTACAGTGCAAGTGGCATAAGGGCCCACAGCAGTAAATGAGTTGGTTGTTGTAAAACTCAGGTGCACTTGTTAGGCTGATTGTGGGTTCTTTGTCCTGGGCTTCCCCTTTGGTCTTGTCACTGTTCAAACATTAATTTAAAGAGGACCCAGAGTGTCAACAGTTGGGTGTCAGAACTCATTTTCCTCTTAAAAAAAAAAGGGCGGGAGGATAGAATGTGCTTCTGGTTTTTCCTGCACAATTAGATTCTCAGGAAGGGCGCAGACTCTAGGTCAGCCATAAAGATGTCACTGTGAAGGGGTTTTAAATCTCATCACCCCCTTCTTTCGGGCAAAGCTCCAAGTTCTCTTGACAGATGGTTTCTGACATCTGTCAAGAAAAAGTGGGAGTCTGCTTAGGTCAATGTCCAAGATAACTGCTGCACTTTGACATCAGGTACACTTCCAAGACATTGCCCAGAGAAGAATCCTGATTTCCAGACTTGTAGAACTATATCCTCACAGTTGCACAAGTGCACCTAAAAAACTTACAACAATATGAAGGTATTTGTGCATGCTATTGGCACAAGAAGGGGAAAAAAGCAGCTCAGCACTTTGAAGCTGCAGTCAGTGGCTTTCAAAACAGAAATTGCACAAACTGACTTTCAAGCCAGAATTTGTGATCTCCCCCACAAAAAAGGTTAATTGGTCAAACAAACAAACAAACAAACCTTGCAGTGAGACAAACAGACTTGTGGATCATGTTAGTGGACACCCAGCCAATGCTAACTTTAAAGTGCTGCCTGGGCACATGTGAAGTGATTGACAGTGCCCTTAGCAAGCCTGACAACAGCAGAACAGGATTCAAGCTGCTCACTGGTTAATTCCTGGTACTCATGGTTGGTTGGTTGCCTGAGTTTGGAAGACATAACTCATCGTAGGTACAATGACCCTAAGAACGAGCCATGGTTTGCTAAGGTGGCTACATTCAGGTACAGAGTCAGCCTTGGTAACTGATGGATTTCATTCAGAAGAGGGACAGGAGAATTGTGAATCTCTTAACTTGTATTCAGTCCCTCAATGACTTTTGATACCTGTGAATACCATATTCTCTTGGACCAACTTGTGTGCTGGGAGATGAAAGTACAATTTTACAGTGGTTATGTTCTTTGTTTGTAGAGTACCACCACTTAGAGGCATACCTCATTTTATTTTTATAGATTTAAAGTTTGTGGCAACCCTTCAGTGAGCATGTCTGTTGGAACCGTTTTTCCATCCGCATTTGCTTATTTCATGTCTTTGTCACATTTTACTAATTCTCACAACATTTCAAACTTTTTCATCATTATTATATTTGTTAGAGTGATCTTTGATATTACTATTGTAGCATCATGATGGTTAGCTTTTTTAAAGCAACAAAGTATTTTTAATTAAGGTATGTGCATTGTTTCTTAGACATGCTATTGCACATATAATAGACTACAGTATGGTGTAGACATAACTTGTATGCACTGGGAAACTGAGGTATGCCTTTACTGTTTTGTCCTTATTTCTGTTTACCTTCTGTATGAAGCTGTTGGGACCACTTGATCATAGAGAGTTTTGGACTAAGCTGTCAGTAGAATGCTGATATGTAGCTCCATTTCTCTGTTACATTTGAACAGGGAATCTAGTTATGGATATGACCTGAACTATAGCTTGGATATAGTTACAAAATAGCTGTGGTAGATGTCCAAGTCCAGTAATTGGGAAGTGAACTTGTTCTGAATAGGATGCTACTATCCCTGTTGTCAATAGAGGCTCAGCTAGCCTTTGTGATAAGGAATGCCTGTTATCAGCCTCATTTGGCCCATTTGCTGAATCTTTTCCTGGATTGAGAAAACTTGGTCATGATTATTTATGCATTGTAGCAGCACATTCAATTACTGTAATACATACTTCGTAGGGTTACAAGACTGGTTTGGAAGCTGCAGCTAGTACAGAATGCAGCAGCCAGGCTGCTGAGTGCAATGTGCTGAAAGAATTGTGCTGGTTGCATTGGTTGCTGTGTCAGGTTTAAGGTTTTATTATTGATATTTAAAGGCTGAAACAGTTTTAGACAAAGTTATTTGAAAGATCACCTTCTAAATTCACACATCATGCTGGTCTTTTGTCAGCTGTGTTGGGTGCCTGTTGCAGTCTAAGCCCAGTTAAAAATGTTGTCATTAATGTACAAAGCCCTAAACGGCTTGGGGCCAGGATACCTGAGGGAATCTCTGTCTCCATATATCCCTAACAGACCACTAAGATCTTCATCAGAGGCTCTTCTCTGAGCCCCCCACCCCCATGAAGTGAAGGGGGAAATGGCTAGAAGGGCCTTCTCCATTATTGCACCCCACCTATGGAATGCCCCCCTCAGAATTGCACTTGGCCCCATCACTGCTGACCATGGTGCCAGAGAAAGACTATTTAACACACGTTTTTAGTAGCCAGTTTGTTTTTCCTCCTATTAACTTACTGCTGTGATCATCTGCTGTGAATATCAGATTTATATTTTAATGGATTTTATTCTTGTACTGTTGACTTTATTCTTTTAATTTGTTTTTTATTGTTCTCTGCTCACACTCTTATTGTAAGCCATCCAGAGTCCTTTGGTCTATAGGGTGGCATATAGATATAATAAATAAATAGTTCACTAAGGGGTTCAGAAGATGTTCTGTTGCTGTAACATGTTATCATGAAGCAGTGGCATGAAAATGGAGTTTCTCCACAGAGGAATCCTTCTCCATATTTCTTCTGGAATCCTCCTCCATATTTTGTAGGAACCAGCAACAGTTATGGTGTCTTAAAAACCTAACCTTTTGTGGGGAGGTGCTTGTTAACAAAACACCAAGTCTCACTCCCTTTGATTATAAACAAATATAAGAATTAAAAACTTGAACTTCTCAGACCTCTGGTTACAAATATCCTTCCTTGGCACCAACCAATCGCTTTCAGTGAATTATTG
This sequence comes from Varanus komodoensis, assembly GCF_004798865.1. Classification (NCBI taxonomy): domain Eukaryota; kingdom Metazoa; phylum Chordata; class Lepidosauria; order Squamata; family Varanidae; genus Varanus; species Varanus komodoensis. The sequence goes on from NW_025335549.1 coordinate 4,952,559, forward strand.
TTCATGGATGTATCCAGATTTCCTTGGTTTGGAACAGTTTCATAGAACAGTTTCATAGAATAAAGCCTCCAAGCAAACACCCAGTGTGAGTGAAGCCTTGTGTTCTTGTGCTTCAAGGTTTGGCACCTGCTGCATTGCCTACCTATAGTCCGCAGAGCAGGGTCAGTCCTCTGCTGGCTGTGGGAGACAGGTTTAGAACTCTCCTTCAGCCTATTCCTCTTCCCTGGCAATAAGTGATTTCAAACCTATACGGTGGTTAGGGAAATCTGAATATGTTACCAGTGGCTGAAAAGGTTACTACTGCATGCATATGCATTTATGTTAATAAATATGAATGGATTTAAAAGTCAAGATGATCGTCCTTGTTGTCCCCTTACCATGCATACCTAGTTTTAGAGGTTTCAAGTGTCCACAGTTTTAAGTTTCACAGCCTTTGGGACATATAGACATACTTTCTGTTTTATTATTTTTGAGTTAGATTTGTATTGTGCTATGATTGAACTTGGGGGCTCTGCTCAGGAGTTCTATCTTATTTAGAAACAAGTGGAGAATTTCAGTCATACACTTGCTTATGTAATGATAGGTTGGATTGAGATATTATGTACTTGAATGCTGCTCTCATGTACATTCATAAGTTTTGGTACGTGCATGGTAATTTTTAAACATAGTTTTGCTATTTGTGAATGAAGTAGTAGACCACTGCTTTATTGGAAACTTCTCACTAATAAACATGCAGGGCAGCTGCTATTACTGGAAATGATGCCGAAAACAATGAAGAATATGGATATAGACTATTGGATAATGAAGACTACAGATACAGACTCCTGAAAACATTTTCCAAATGCATCCATTTATCCAAGAGTCCTGAAATAATTCAGATATGAAATGTTTACCTTTAAATAAGCAAACCCAAAAACAGATGCCTTATTGGAAAATAGTCAAAATTGATTTATGCAAAGGCAGCCTCAACTTTGGACAGTTAGGAAATTACCGGTCTTTCCTCCTAAGTAGTGTTCAAGGTAATTAAAGCAATATTTTTTAAGCACAAAAACTGATGAGGAATAATAAGTGTAGCTTCTGCAAAAGGAAGTCTCACCTCACTAGCTTTATAACAATTCCTCTGAGAATGTTGAAAGAGATGAAGATTTGGGTCCTTATTGATAGATATCTTACAGTTTTAGAAGTTTTAAGTTTTAAAAAGTCAAAACACAGGCAGTATGCTTCTGGGTACCAGTTGCTGAGAACAAGCAATGAGTGGCTAGGAACGCCATGTTTTGCTTTGTTTAAGAGATGTAATATGGCACTGGTCTTGATGGAATGCTGGATTATATGAGGTTCTAATCATATTTAGCAAGATTGCTGCTGGGAGTCAAAATGGCCTGTCAAGAGGAAATACAGATTGCCTAAAAATTGGCATTGACTTGTGTACGTACATGTAATGAATTCCACATTTCCCTAAAGCACATGTACAGTTTAAATAATAGGATTTAAGCAAACAGTTTGTAAAGCACTAAAAGATTTTGCTTTATTTCAATTTAATATGCCATATATTACCATGAAGTAGAACACAAAATTTAGGTAGAACAAAAAGACAAGTATACTTAAGCAGCTAAAAATACTGAGAAGACTTCTAAAATTGTGGGTGGAAATGCAAAGAGGGGCACCTGCCACATACACAGCTTTATCCAGACTAAGTCAGATACAACACTGCTCACTATGTTTGCTCCCTTTCCCACCTTCCCATTCTGCTTTTTGCCGTTTCTGCTCCCTCTGTATGCCTAGTTGTGTGCAACTGTTGTTTGTTTTCTCCACCTCCTTACTCTTTTAAATATCTCCATGGCCAGTGTGTGTCTCTTTGGTCACAGTAATTTTCTGCTTGGGACTGAGACCATGCTGAGTGGTTAGTTTTTGAGGGAACATGGATGAGCAGAAATGAGCCCTCGTGATAAATCCAGAGTTAAATGAGCAGCATATTCGTTATAGTGCAAGGGTAAGCAAAATCATCTGCACCTCTGTTCCTTACCATTGGCCATATTGTAACACTCAACCACATTTTAGTATCACCTGTATAAAAGGGCCAGTGCAAACCTGAAGGGTGCCCTCGCCCTTCTCCTGTATGATCAGAAAGAAGGATAAACTAGAATTTAGGTTCATTTCAGTGGATTTTTGGCTTGTTGTTTTAGGCAAACCAAGTGTTGGCAGGCAAGCTAACAACAAATTCTAGACTGTTTCGCTATGTTTTTTTCTTTGAAAATAAACTTAATGTTCCTTTCTTCCTACAATTCTTGGTTTAGATGTAAAGACAAACCAGGAATCTACTAAAACAAGGTGGAATTCACCTTTATCTCTTTTCCTGGTTGCTTAGAGGGAAGAGAGGGCAAGAGGAGGGCATTTAATTTGAAAGGCTTGCTAAATTCCTGGTAAGACATGTAGTTCAAAATTTGTTAGGTTATTCTACCATTTTTATAATATTGCTAGGGATATCATGTCATATGTTATATACACATGTATTAATATTTGTTTTTTCCCATCTGAGGCACTTTCCCATCTGGCAGCAAAACACAGTCTGCTCAGTTTAACACCTGTAATTCTATTGAAGTGAATTTTTGGAGATCTACACCTCAGTGAAGAGGGCTTGAGTTTTGAGCTGGCTTCCAACTAATAATATTTACAAGAATTTTTTTGCTCACTTCCAGTAATGCCTGTTTGCACTTGCAGATACTACTGTTACTCATATTTCTCCTTCCCTGTTTCTGATAAAGTAACAATCTTAACAATTTAGTTAGTTTTTGAATGAGTAGGCAGAGATATTAAAGCCTTCTGGCAAAGAAGATACTTCTCTGATCAAGTAATCCAGCCTGCCTTTCTTTAGCTTCTTTCCTTCCACTTAATTCACATATTACAACAATTAATAATATATAATATACTTCAATTATATCCATATCCCCTGCAGAAATTCATATAATCTTGATTAGGTTTGCAACCTTTGCCTTCTATCAATACTGCTTCTATAAATCTTCCCAAATTTCCTTATATTTATTTGCTTTCATTAACCCTTTTTAATTTCTATTTCTGTCATCAGTTTATCATTAATTACCATATTCCATATTTTATTATACCATTCATGCCTTTGCAAAACCCAGTTCTGTTTCCAATATTTAACTATGACTAACCTAACTGCCATTATAGGAAGTGTGGGTTTATCTACTGTACTTTGTGCAACTACCTCCTGAAGTTAAATGGCTAGATTGTATCCAAAAAAACAAGAATGAGGTAGGGTTTTGTGAATTAAAATGTGTGGGTATTGTAAGTAAACCATGCATAGTTTTCCCCACACTCCTGAGTAACCCACATTTTTAAGCAGCTTTAACTTGCTATGCTGATTTAAGACTACTGTTATTTTTTTCTGCCACATACATGCTGAAGACGTTGCTCATTACTATTTGTATTTCCTGTTATTAAAGCATCTACAGCTTTTAAGCTAGCTAAGTTGCATTGTCTGATTTTATTTTTTGTCAGCTCATATATTCAGTGTTGTTCTGAATACAGTCCTCAAGGCTATGAACTGAGTAATGAGGCTATCAGCTGCCAGCCGTAAATTCCATAATTACAGTAATTGTTGGCCCAATCTGGATGGCATTCTTCCTTACTGAGGCTGCAGTGTTGTGCCTCTTATTATATTTATATCCTCTTTTTTCCATTCCAAGGAACCCAAGGTAGCTTATATATTTTTCCTCCTACTCTTCGTCTTATCCTTACAACAGCAGCCCAGGTTGTTGTGAGGTAGGTTGGGCTGAGAGAGTCTGTGACTGGCCCAGAGTCATCCACTGATCTCCATCACTGAATGGGGACTAGGACCCAGATCACTGGCATCCCAGTCCCACCTCTTTACTGCCCCACACTGGCTCTCAGCTGGGTGAGATTCACCCTGTGTTAAGCACAGGACATGTCTGAGCTACTGCTGTGTAGATTTCAGGTTCATATATTTCATCTTCTGCCACCTTAAGAACATAAAGTGTGATGCTGAATCTTCCAAACTTATTTAGATCAGCATTACATGAGTGCAATAGCATCATCTTACTCATTCCCCAGCAGTTGGTTTGTAGAGGTTAACTACCCTCCAGTAATGGAGCTGATACATCACCATCATGACTAACAGCTATATTCCCCTTCCATGTGAAATTGTACACTTTCCTTATCAACATTAAACATGATACAGCATCATAACTGTAACCAGGCTATCTGCGATTAACTCTGAATATATCCTTGAGTTTAAAACTTGTCTAGACACCATAAATGATCAAGAATTCAGTACGAGTAAGAGGGTGGAAAACCATGTAGGAGAATGAAGCAAGCTGGCAAAGTTAGGCCAGGTCTGTCTTTCCTTCTACTACTAAGTACCGTATTTTTCGCTCTATAAGATGCACCTGACCATAAGACGCACCCAGTTTTTAGAGGAGGGACCCATGGAAAGCTTCCTGATAATCACAGGCACATTCCCCATCACTTCCCCATGGGCTTCATTAAAAGATGGGTTGCCATTTGAAAACTCACACCGACCTGTGATTAACAGCGCTCACCTGTGCCGGAGGAGGGGGGCGGAGCAGGGCGCGCCGAGCGCGTGCCGGCCAGGTGTGGTGCAGCCGGGCCGGCAGCATGCCGGCGGTGGTCTTCTGGGCAGCGCGGCGGCAGCAGGTCTTCCCAGGTGGTGGGGGTGAGCCGTTCCTGGGCGGTGGGGGTGATCAGTCTGTCTCTCCATGTGGCCGGTGGGTTAAAGGCTGCGGCTCCTCCTCCTCTGCATGCCTCCCCCTGAGCGGCACAGCTCTCACCTGCGCCGGGCGGGGGGGAGGCGGAGCAGCATGTGCTGAGTGCGTGCCGGCCAGTTGGTGCCACGTGGTGCAGGCGGGCCGGCAGCATCCCGGGCGTCGGGCACACACACATTCACTCTATAAGACGCACAGACATTTCCCCTTACTTTTGAGGGGGGGAAAGGTGCGTCTTATAGAGCGAAAAATACGGTAGTCTTGGTTTCTATCTTAGCTACAGGGAAGAAAACCCTCTTCTTCAGTGTCTCCTCCACCAGTCCTCTTGATGAGATGTAGTTAACCACCGTCACTACCACCAAGAAGCTAATATTCTGTGTTTATGTCCTGGCTGTGGAGGAGGGGCTGCTTTGGGACCAGTATGGAAACATTGCTTGCTGTTAATGAGTCCATTAACTTTGGTGGGCTCACTGAGGAGGCTGCCTAAACTGAATTGAAAGCTGGTATGCAAACACTAAGTAAATGAGTAAGTTTCATCACCGTGCAAGCACAAGACATCACATTTTGTAAAATCACTGCCAAGAACCCTCTTCCTAAAACACTTCCCATCCCCATTTTGTGGGGTGGTAATTGTTTAATATTGAGAGAAAAATTTGAGACAAGATAATTAAACTTATGATCATAAGTTCTTTAGTTTTTAATTTGCAATTCTCTAAATAGAATTTAATATTGTTCTGTCTTAGCAATTCTGTTTAAACTTCCTGTCAAAGAAATAGCTAGGTCAGCCTCTGGGTGACCTGTCTTATTTAGCTTTGGGCTAGAGCTCCACCAAGTGATCTTTTCAGCATGATACATTTTCTTTTTAAAAGTAAGCTGATTGTTTTAGCATCACTTAGTGGCAGTCTGAAATTTAGCTTTTTATCCCTGCCAGGAGAGGACTGGAACTTCTGGAACTTGTATCTGAAACTAACAATCTAGTTTTCAGTTTAATTGCCAGTGCTTAAAATTCATGATTTGTGGCTTAAACTGCACGCTTTCAGGCATAAGATGTCGTCGCCTTCTTAAGATGTCTTTTTCTAATGCTTCTGGGCATTAGTTGCAATTCTTGTTAAATTGCCTGTCTCCGTGATAGTACAGCTAGATAACAGATTCATGCATATATAGTTGATATAAGTGAGTAGTTAAATGGCTGATGTGTACTGGTTGGAGTTCTTGTGTCTTGCTCTTTGGTTCTTTATACTCTTTACCTTCATGTTTTTACCTTCATTTTTTTGTTTTTTTGCTTGCAAAGGAAACAGCTTATTACATGTTGCAATGTGCATGATGTTTTTATTTTACACACGTTAAACCCTATCTTTTCATAGGAAACTTTCAAGGCAGCTAGTTAAAATGCAGTGCAGATCACTGAAATACACAGAAAAGTTACCAGGGAGAAACAGGGTAGAAGTTAATACAGGTTTAAGCAGCATTAAAAATTGCAGGTGTCAGGACTATAAAGGGCCATGGGGGCCACACTCTTTAAAGTCAAGCCTATATAAAAGAGGTGGGTCCTCTTTTATGGCAGTGGAACCAGATTGCTGCTGCTTAACAGTACAAAGGCTGCAGAGCATTACCAAAAAAAAAAAAAAAAAAAAAAATTGAGGGGAAAGATGACATAAGTTTATGTGCCAGAAGGTGATTAGTGTTGGGGAGCCTGTTCAGCTTGATAAATCTATTAAGGATCATGTCACCTTTACCTTCACTTTATTCAGGCAAATGAATAATTGGGTTTCAACAAAGAGGCAAATTATAAATGACTGCTTTTGAACTGTTGATTATGGAACTGATTTAAGAGAAGAGCATTCAGTTGCTTAATCATGACTGTTACTATATTTTTATACTGCCCAATAGTTGAAACATTTTGAGTGGTTTACAACAGCACATAAAATTCAATAAATACAGATAACATAATTTCATGAAATTATGCTATGAAATTTAAAATAAAATTTAAGCAGTGCAATATCTGACAGAAGACCTGTTAGACAGCTGACATAAAGCCACAGTAAACTACCTAGAGCTACTTAAATGCCATCATTGAGGTCAATCTTAACCTGGTGTCAGAAGGATAGCTGAGTATGTAGCAGGTGTGCCTCAGTGTTGAGCTGGGGGGCCACCACTGAGAAGGCCCTCTTACTTGTTGGCACCAACTGAGCATCCTTCAGAGGTGGCAGTTGGAGACAAGCCTCAGGTCTAGATTGTAGTGTCTGGATAGACTGATGCCCAGAAAAGTATTCTTTGAAATGATGCAGTTCACAGCCATATAAGACTTTTTACTAGATTAGATCCAACATCTTAAATGGGCCTCAAAAGCATATAGGCAGCCATTGCAAGTAGGTCTGAATTGGTAAAGCAGCAGTAATGGCTCAGGGACAACACCCAAGCAATGAACTTGCTCTTTCAAGGGCACTGTGCCTCCATCCTGAACAGGTTGAAGAGCCTCCATCAGGTCAGAGCAACCACCCATGTACAGTATCTCAGCCTTGTCTGGATTGAACATTTATTTTTATCATGTCTACTAGTGCCAGGTATCTGCTGTGGTATGCATAATTTACTGTCAAGTTCAACATGCATTCAAATGGAAGATTGCCCAGAAAAATCTAACATAGTCTCATTTTTCTAGAGAAGAAACAAATCAAGAGGGATTCTAAAAGGTGGTAGAATGGGAAAGTCAGGAGGTCAGATCTCTTTCAGGCATTTGAAAGTCATTCAGAAAACTATGAAAAAGCTTAGAAAAGATTTGTAGAACCAGCTGGGAGAGGTAGGACATTCAACATGTTAACCTTTTTGGAAATTTTGAAGCTGGGTTTGTGTTTTTTCTTGTGGTTTTGTGTGGTGGGGGAACTGCCATTGGGGGAAAATTGAAATGTAGGCAATACTTGGTTTGTTAAATTTAATCTTTAAAAAAGTAAAATTTCCCCATGACTTTAAGTCCAGTTGTGTCCAACTCTAGGATCAGTGCTCATCTCCATTTCTTAGTTGTCAAGTTTCTGTGGTCATGTGAACAGCATGACTAAACACCAAGGCACATGGAATGCTGTTACCTTCCCTTCGAAGTGGTACCTATTTACCTACCTGCATTTGCATGCTTTCGAACTGCTAGATTGGCAGAAACTGGGACAAAGAAATGGGAGCTCACCCCATTGCGCCAATTCGAACTGTCAACCTTCTGATTATCAAGCCCAGTGGCTTAGCAGTTTTCACCACTGTGCCATCCATGTCCCTATATATGAGGAGCCTTCAAAAAGTTTCCACACTTTTGTATTTTATATTTTATAAATATATGTATATATTTTTCCTGATGGCATTAAAAAGCTGGTATGATGCTTGTTAGAGAAACCTGAACCTGTTGTCAGACCCAGTGATGGATGGGGATTTAAAAATCAGGCCTGCAGCTTAGAAGTTTTCATGGACCTGACCTTGATGCTAATGATCCAGCTGCTGGTTCTGGCTTAGCTTTAGTTTTCCACTTGTGCTTTTTCCTTTGTCCTGTAGATATGCCTACTAGTATACACATCCCAGTCACATCCAAATGAAACTATCGTGACATGCTATATGTAGGGCTGCCTTTGAGGAGTGTTCATTTAGCTGGTATATAATGTAGGGGGCCAAAGCTGTTCCTGGTGCTTGCTTCTCCAAAGATACTGCATCAATTCTTAGTTGTTTTCATAGTGCTTGTTATTTACTTACTGAGATCTAGCCAGCCTGGGACCATGTTGTATCAAGTGCTGCTTCCTTGCTCTTGAACTACTGAGCGGGGTATCTGGAGTTTTGGAGTGCACTGCTATCAGTATGCTGATGACACGCAGCTCTACTTCTCCTTTTCATCCCTATCAGGTGAGCCTGTAGGTGTGCTAAATCACTGCCTGGCTGCGACAATGGACTGGATGAGGGCTAACAAACTGAAGCTCAATCCAGGCAAGACTGAGATGCTGTTAGTGGGTGGTTCCTCTGGCCGGACGGAGAACGCTCAACCTGTTCTGGATGGGGTTTCAGGTTTGTAGCTTGGGAGTTCTTCTTGATCCATCTTTGCCACTTGACGCTCAAGTGGCCTCAGTGGCACAGAATACCATCTACCATCTTTGGCTGGTGACATGGACAAGAATAGCCTAATTTTTTGCAAACATTTTTCTTTTTTTCTTTTCCTTTGCTCTGGTAGTTTGTATTACATTACTGCAATGTATTCTATATGGACTGCCCTTGAAGCTGCAAGTTGTTCTAGACCAAAAACCTGGACAAGCAGGAAAGCATATTCAACCCATTCTGGCTTGCTTGCATTAGCTGCCCTTATTCTTCCAAACCTGATTCAGGGTGCTGTTTTTAATGTATAAGCCCTTATACAACATGTGGCTGTCAGACTTGTTGGAGCACGTCTCCCAACCATAATCTGCCTGGACACTACAGTCAACATCTGCAAAGCTGCACTTCCGAGGGAGGCTCGGAGGTCAGCATCAAGGAAGACCATCTTTGCGGTGGTCCCCCAGTCTTGGAGCTGTCTCACCACTGAGGCCTGGCTTGTGCCAGCTTTGTTACCCTTTTAACACCAGGTTAAGAGACCCACCTGATGGCTGAGGCAGTTCAAGCCATCCAAGTATTTTTAGTGACTTGAGAAGCCTACCCTTGCTGGGGATTTTAACAGGTCCACTGTGGTTTCAGCTGTTAAATTGTTTTACATGTTATCTTCTGGAAATTTTTATGACCTTTTATTTTACTGGGTTGTTTTAGAGAGTTGTTACCGATTGGGGTAGAAAGGAATTAATCGTAATTATGTACTTGGTCCATGTTGTGCTACCCTCAGAGGTGCACTTAGTGGGGAGAATAAGGCTTCCTGGTAATAGCACCCAGATCTTGGACCTCCTCTCCCACCAGAAAAAGAGATTCAGTTGGTACCCATCTTTGTTTTAGTAAGGTAACAAAGACTTACTTATTGCGGCAGTCTTATAATTTTTTAATCTCCTACTGTGGTAGTGTAGTTTTACACAGACCCAATTGTTTTACAGTTCTCATTATGTAATTGTTGTGATAATTTGTTTTTATCTCATTAATTTTTATTGTATTTTTGGTTTTGTTTTTAATTTGGAAACCATCATGAAGACTGAAGGCAGGATATACTTGCATCCAATAAATAACTTTGGGGATAATAGATCATATAAGGTGACCAGTACCATAGTGATACTGTATAAATCTGTGGTGTAGTTACATCAAGAATTCTGTATACTGTTCTGGTTATCCTGTCTGCAACAAGGATATTACAGAACTAGAAAAAATTTAAAAAAGAACAGGCAAAATGATCAGAGGAATGGACCCCATTCCTAAGGGGCTAAATAAAATTAAGAATGGTGGTGGAGAGGTGAGAAACAGATATGAGAAAAATGGTTTTCCATGTTATAATTGAGAACTTGGACTCAGTCACTGAAATTGATGATTGGTTGATTTAGGAAAAACAAACAAAAAGTTCTCCCCATTGAATGGGAATTAGGCATATCTTATAGAGGATAGATTTATTTGGCTGTTAACCATCAGAGAACTAAATGGAACTTGTATGTTTAGAGGCTGCTGTTCCCATCTAATTTAAGTTCCTACAAGATTCTTACTGGCAACTATTAAAGATAGGATTCTAGATTATGTGGGCCTTTGAGCTGATCTGGAGGTCTATTCTGTTCTTAAAGGCAATTCTATATGTATTTATGAGGGAAAACAATGCTGGAGGAAGCATGTTGGGAGATGTAGGACTTGTTTCTGTCTAAACATGCATACAATTGTCCCTTTGGTATTGGAACAGTAGAGAAATGAAGTTAATAATAAAAGGAGTAGGAGATAGGGCTCTGGGATTGATCTCTCTCATATTTACTATGATTCCATTCACATTCTCTACTCTTAGATGAGGGAATAATACCAAATTAAAATTGTGGCTTATTTTTAAAGAACCAGTCAGGGTAACCAAAGAACCAATGCTGTATAACTTGGATTAACCTTGGCCTTCTTTTTGGCAGGTTTAGGCCTCTACAAAAAGAGAAGAAACCTAGTACGTTCGCCATCTACAAGTCCTTTTTTAATGTATTTCTAGTACAATAGTGTTCCGGAAGATGATAAAGAAATGATAGCAGCTCAAGAAGCAACAACTAATTTTGCTCTGCTTCAGTAAGTAACTAAAATTGTTGTAACAGTACAACAGAACTTTTCAGTTTTCTTTTTGCAAACGGTAACAGTGCATAAAGCTGACTTAGTTTGTGGTTTAAATAGGAACATGGTTTCAAGAAATGTTATGATATTAGTGGTTTAAAAGTGTGCTTGAATGATTTAGCTATTAGAAGTTTTGTTTATTGCTATAAATGTGTTAAAATTTCTTCAGTTATAGTTTTTAACCATAGTTTTTAAAAACCATAGTTCCATAAACAATATACTTTTATTTTATATATTTAGGCAATTTTGGTTTTGGTGAAATAGGTGGTGTTTCTCAGTGAAACTTGGGTAGTGTAGCCAAGGAAGTATCTTATTTTGGGTAAAGTTTACAAAATATGTTGTATTCCTCTGAGTTCTTTTTTAGAAAATCTTGTTAAAAATTAACAAGTAATACTTAGGCTACTTTGACTTTTAAATTGTGTTCTCAGGAAGGGGGAACAGAATTCTCTCTGCAGCTTGACTGTGAGTTTCCTTTAGAACCTTATGAGCACTCACAGTCTTATTACATATTAAAATTAGGCAGTTGGAGGGTGAAGAGGAAGAAAAAAAATTGGCCCCATTGGGTGTCTAATTTTTGTTGTCATATTTCTACCTGACACTGTGTTGCCATAATCTGAGACCAGTCCTATACCTCCCTCTTCATACTGACAGAAATGTCTCAGTGAGCTCAATTTGTTCACAGTACCCAAGCAGTACAAATTAAATAGAACATTTTTGAAATAAAGCAATTTTGATCACGGATGTGAACATACTTTTTTTCAGGGAGTCTGAAACACATTTTTCTTCAGATACTGACTTTGAGGATATTGAAGGAAAAAATCAAAAACCAGGAAAAGGAAAGGTATGTGTATCTGGCATTCTCGCTGTGTGCATAATGAATAATACTGATGTCAACAAAGTATTTAATTGTTTAGTATAGTATTTTTAATAACATCAGTTGTGCTATAGTCTGTGACTACAATGCTTATTGCATGGAATTTGAAGAGGCTTGGTGTAATAATGGAGGTGGGGAACAGATCTAGGATTCGCTTTTCCATGAGAGATAGAAATCTCAGTCTAATTTTGGGGGCGTACCCCTATCTCTGCTCACCTCATCCAGTCAGGTTTCCTGATGCTATGTAGATTTTTCAGGGGGATGGGGAGGCTGCTGTGGGAAGGAGGGAGCTGGGAAGGTAATGTCTGACAATACAGATCAGCCAGCATTAATCTGGATCCAAGGTGAAGTTTGTGGGGAGGTGGAGTTGCAGAATTTCCTCTTCAGGTTAAAGCTTTTTTCATGTAATAGAATGTGTTCAGGTGAGGAGTGTACAACAGATTTTTAAAGGCAGCTGTGCTAGAAACTACAATTAGAAGGCCAAAACATTGTTCATTACATGTGTTTGTGGGTACACAGTTTATATACAGCTGAACATGAAAAAATACCAAAGCAGTATGAAACTAATGAAAAGTCCAGCATAGTGCATGTAACCTTTTCTGAATTTAACTTTGGTGTTTTAAACTTGTCTTTCAACAAATAATACACTGCCAAATTACACATTTGCTAATAGAGATTAACAGTAAGTTAAAATACAATAAAATTAATAAAACACTACTAAAGCATTATTTCTAAATGGTACCTTTATTATACCTTACACATTTGCTAATTAATATATTTGTTTTTTATATTTATATAGACCTGTAAAAAGGGGAAGAAGGGTACAGGAGAGAAGGGGAAAGTTGGAAACGGAGGAGGAAAGCCTGGTGCTCCAAATCGAATGAATGGGCATCACCAGCAGAATGGTGTGGAAAACATGATGCTATTTGAAGTTGTTAAAATGGGGAAGAGTGCCATGCAGGTAAATTGCTTTTTACAAAACTCAAAATGGACGCTGAAGTAGGTTTAACTGGTTTGCTGAAAGAAACATGCTTTATAAACTGCAATTTGAAATTGACTGGTTTTAACAGTAGCTACTCAGATTGCACACAATTCGTCCAGGTTACTTTATCACAAAAATGGGGCTCATTTAAAATGGAAAGAAATGTTTCCTGATTCTTTTTTTAAGAAAGTGTAAGCCCACAGTTTGCTGCAGTTTTTTGTGTAACCGAACCATGGCGTACTGTATTGTCCACTGCCACTGTATTACCTGTTCATCATAAATCAGCTCATGTCTATATTTACAATATATTAATGGTCTTTCATGTCAGAATGCTTTAAATGTTCACATATTGACTAGGGTACAGGGCCTTTTGGGATACATTTGTACTTCAGTTTCAGGTCCCATTGGCAATATCAAAGCTTGGGCGTATTAGTGTGCATTTAGAAACACAGAAACAGAGTGAGTCAGAAAGGAGCTGCTGGGCCATCTAGTCTGACCCCCAGCTCCAGCCGGCTCCACTCATGACATGCCTTCCATATGCATGTCCAGCCTATCCTTGCACACCCTCACCATAGAAACATATGATTGACATCTTCAACCCAATTCTTTTATTTAATGGCTATAAATGTAACAGGCTCCCTCTAAGAGTTATCCGCTTTTTGATTAAACTATTTTACCTCCTCTCTTACTAGTTGTAGCAAATTGTAATAATCTGTGCACCTGAACAAGTGTTTAGACTTCCCTGTGCTATCTTTTAATTTCTAAGTGATTGAAGTAGCAGTTTTTGTCACGTTTAATTGTAACAGCTTTCTTTATGGAAAAACTGGAATTAAATTTCTGGTTCTTAACAACAGTTTTTTGATGTAAATTTCTACTACATCAATCAGGCCAGCATTGATGGAATTTAATAATTGGCATACAATTTAAAATGTGCAGTTCAGAAAACTTAAGTAGATTAGAATTTTGGGTGGTATTTCATGTGTGTCTGTGTCTTGGAAATCCATTAAGTGACGTTGTACTTAATGATAGCTTTATTGTTTTCCTAGTCTGTGGTGGATGATTGGATAGAATCCTATAAACATGACCGCGATATAGCACTTCTTGATCTTATCAACTTCTTTATTCAGTGTTCAGGCTGCAAAGGTAAGATGTGCATTTTGGAACTTCTGTATAAACAATGTAACATTCCTGTTTTCCTCCTCCCCCATGATAACTAGTTTTCTGTCCTCCTTCCCTAGCTGGGGCTCAGTATTCTACTACTTTTGTAACTCATGGTTTTGATTCTGAACTAAATATGATGCAAACTATGGTTTGGCATTATGTCTGAGTTGATGTAAGGACTCTTCCGGCATTTTGTAGCAGAAGAGAACAACCCTGGGAGGGGAGGAGGCACTCCAGCTTTGCCCACCATTTTCTGTTGCCCTGTACATGTCTGTCAGAAGCCACTGTCTGAAGTGGTTGTTCTAGCTCACATAGACAGCATTCATGAATCTAGGAGCTCTCCTCTTCAGACACCTTCTACATGTGTACAGGGCTGTGGAAGTGCACTGGACTCCCTCTCCTTAGCTGTTTGCTGTATTTGGGCATAGAATGCTTGAATAAGACGTGTATGGTGGTTGGGTACAATATAGCTCGGTCTAATTTTTGTGTCTAATGTCTAATCCTGCCCATCACACATCCAATGATACATCAAATCTCATCATAACTGATGCTGAAAAAGCAAGCTGAGCAGACTGTTTTATTTATTTATTTTTCAATTTATATCCTGCCTTTTTCCTACAAAGGGCTCAAGGCAGCTTACATCTCCTCCTTCATCTTATCCCCACAACAACAGCCCTGTGAGGTAGGTTGGGCTGAGAGTCTGTGACTGGCCCAGAGTCACCCAGTTGGCTCCATGGCCGAGCGGGGACTAGAACTCAGATCCTCTGAGTCCCAGTCCCATGCTCTTAAGATCCAGATCATCTTTTGGAATACTTATTTTGGCATATCTCTTACTCATTTCAAGCTGTATGGAAAGAGTCATTCCATGGGTCAGTACATGGATTAATGCTTCAGACCAGCATTGATGTGCATGTTTTTGGTTAGGAATGAATAGCTATTAAGTACTATTTGCTCCTCTCTTTGCCATTCAAAAGGCAGAGAAGAGATTTCATGGGAGATGCAGGTGTCATTTAGAGTTTCAGAACTGTTAGCTTAGGAATGCTTAAATGGAGAGCAGAAATTTTTATGGATAAAATAATTCTGGTGGTGATTAAGAATTGAGCGAGTGGATGCTTTTCCAACTTTAGAAAGTTGTGCTTTCGAGAGTTGGAGAACTGCTCTTGATTAAACTGCTCATTCACCTCTCACCCCTCTACTTCAGTGATGAAATAGAATTAATGAAATAGATTCCTGTGTTTTCTGTTTCATGTTAAATTCTAGACATTTGTGAGTAAGGCTTGAGTTACACAAAAATAATGAATTATGAGATTTGAGGCAAGCCTAGTACTTACATACCATGCCCTCCTTTCTCTTGCCTGTTGCAGTTGTGAACTGCTGTTTTTTGTTAAATCAGTTTTGTATTATATCCAATCCAAGATATTGATGTTTAATCGCTGACTGCGAAGCTGGATTTAGTATTAATGTATATGCCATATTTTAAGATTATGCTAGTATTTATTTAAAACATTCCTATGAAGGCTTTCCAAAGGTTGAATTAGTGCCTAATAAAGCATTTTAAAATTCTAGAAAATGCTATCTGCGCTCCATATAGAGAAAGCATATTGCTCTCTACCCAGCCTGTAAACAGATATGTCAACCTTAAAGCAACAGATTTCAATCTGCAGTGTTTCTACATAAATGATACTCAGTTGCAACGTTTTCTTGGGAGTATAATGTTTGAGATTTTATGGTATTCACTATCTGTTACTTGCAGGGGTTGTAACAGCAGAAATGTTTCGACATATGCAAAATTCTGAAATAATTCGAAAAATGACTGAAGAATTTGATGAGGTAAACACACAGATACTCTTTGAAAAATGATATAGATTGGTTAAGTATACCACCAAGTCATATTGTAGGATATAAATATTTGTGGTGATATATTTAAAAACTGAACTTGATTGATGAAGTTTAGTATTGTAATAGGGTTGGTTAGTAGGTGCAAAATGCAGTGGAAAACTTGTGGCCCTCCAGAGATTTTGACATACAGCTCTCACTAGCCAGCACAGCCTGTGGTAAAGCAAGATGGAACTTGTGACTTTTAGGATATTTTGACATCTTTGGGTTTATAGAAAAGTTGAAACATTCTGTAAAAGGCCTGTTTTGTTTTTAAAAAACTATTTGTCAGTATCTCAGGAATATGTGGTTTTCTTAAAATAACCTGTTCCCCCAAGATAGTTCAAGAGTAATTACTATAATTTTTGCATGTGCAGATACACCTGCTGCCTTGTGAGTTTTTGTTCTGCAACATTCTTAAGGGATGAGCAAAATTATTGGCTTCACTGTGTAAGGCAAATAAAATGTAGGCTCTCCTATTTCCTGAAAACAATAATAAAGGAAGGGTAACATACCTTTCTGTTGTGAGAAATGTTACCTGGATGTTGAAGAATATTGAAATCTTCATTTTTCTTGCTATCTTGGTTCCTCAACTCATCTAAATTTTATTAGATGCTGTCTTTTAGCAGACTTTAAT
The DNA here is from genome assembly GCF_004798865.1 of Varanus komodoensis. Lineage (NCBI taxonomy): Eukaryota > Metazoa > Chordata > Lepidosauria > Squamata > Varanidae > Varanus > Varanus komodoensis. The sequence goes on from NW_025335549.1 coordinate 4,969,070, forward strand.
ATGGAATGTTGCTACTACTAACATATGCATATTCTGTGTTCCAGGATAGTGGAGATTATCCACTTACCATGGCTGGTCCCCAGTGGAAGAAATTTAAGTCAAGCTTTTGTGAGTTCATTGGAGTGTTGGTCCGGCAGTGTCAATATAGTATCATATATGATGAGTATATGATGGACACAGTCATTTCACTACTTACAGGACTATCAGACTCTCAAGTCAGGGCATTTCGACACACTAGCACACTGGCAGGTAAGCATTCAGACAGCTGATTGTATTGTTCTGCAAACACTTGTGGAAGATTGTGTACACAACTCAACTCCATGTAGTGCTTTAATAAGTTCCCTAAAAATTCTTTGATTTCCTCCTGCATATGAGTTTGCACAAACTTTTGTGCAAGTTGCACACCACGTTTAGATTTAGTTTCCTTTTCCTTAAATAAGCCTGTGCTGAATGGAAGATACTTTCTACAAACACCTTTTGAGCCACCTTAATGAAAGCATGTGAAATGTATGATATAAATTATTTATAGTTTTGTTTTGCACTGATTTTTATCATTGATCATTTTTGCCTAACCCTTCTCTGATAGGTTGGTAGGAAAAAATAAGCAATTCAAGCCAATTGTCTCTCAAGCCACAGATTGCGTAGATGTAAATAGCTTTCATATTAAGCATTCCAAAACTTTGAAATTGAATTGGAGAGTGGTTTCATTTCCAGGCTTTTCATGTACTATCAGCCTTTATTTTTAAAAATCACATGATATTTTCTTTCTTGGTACTTCTTAGCTATGAAACTGATGACTGCATTAGTGAATGTGGCACTAAATCTGAGCATTAATATGGACAATACACAACGGCAGTATGAAGCAGAGCGAAATAAAATAATTGGAAAACGAGCTAATGATAGACTGGAACTCTTGCTACAGAAAAGGAAGGAGGTTAGAGCCTTTGTCAGCTATTTTAATTGTTATATTGAGGGAATTGGGAGAATTGTGTTTGTTGAAAAATAGTTTTGAAAAAACTTGACAAACTAAATTCTAATTGATATGTGAAATGCTTAAAACATTTCACTTAAAGTGTTTCTGAACATTCAAAAATGTATGCTGTGTCAGATAATGTAAAGTTCATCTTGTCATTTTTTTAGCCGTCACAGTAAGATGACACATATTAACCTAGTTCAAATGTAATAGAAGTTCCTGGGTTAAACAACCCAGGAATTGGTGTGACTGTGTTGGAGCCAGCATACTCACATGTGCTTCCGTCTAGCTATTGGTTTGTCTTTGGTTTGTTAACCACTGGTTCTTTGGGAGTGTGAACTGAGGAACTGGCTCAGCTTGCATGAGTTACGAAAATGTATTCTGTTAACTGGTTGTTTGGGAGTGCATAGGAGCAAGCAAATGTACTGGCTCCTGTTTGCCTCTTCTGATGTGTTAAACCCTGGGTTGCCCATTTATCTATTTTCCCCCAGAAAAATGTTTGGATTGAGATAGTGAAATGAAATGACCAAGGTTATCATGAATCAGATGGGAGAAAACACAAAATAATTGGCCAAACAGTGGCCTCTTGGTCCATTGCTGCTACTGCAAGCTGCTGCAGTTACCTAGTCTCTTGTATCTTCCCATGGGGAATATCTAACACCTAGCTCTTTGCTCCTTGAACCTAATGTTATGACTGGTGCATTCTCATGGAACTTGCTCTTCAACATATTACCAATGTTATGATGGGGTTATACTTAGCTAAGTAGCTTTGCTTTGCCAGCTTGGTTGTACCAGTTATGAGGTGACTCCATTCCCTGTTTGATTCAAAATGCTCTGTGTCTCCTGAAACCTTTCCTCCCTGTATTTATACCTACCAGCCATTTCTGCTGTCTGTGTGCCTTCTGAGGACTTGCCATGTTCCCTCACCCCCTTGTTTAAGAAGTTCTGGGGAAAAACCCCCACAGCCTGTATTCTCTTTTAACACTGAAAAGCCAAGCTTGGAATCTCTCCATGGAGCTTATTGCATAAACAAGCCAGCCCTTAGAACTATTAGCTACTGTAAAGAGTTCATACTGTTTCCACTAAAGAAAATCTGAATTGTAACTTGTACTTCTACCTGTTGAGCAGGAGAACTTGCCCATGACTGTTCATGTGTAATTTTTCCTAAGAATAATATGATGCTTCACTTACCATATCTACTGATATATAATACAATCCTTGAAACCAGAAATAGCAAGGCAAAAAGCAGGGGGTCATCTTATACACCATAAAGAAACCTCTTATTGGTATCGGGAGAGCTCATCCTATGTTGCATTGCATCATGTTTGCAGGGAGGGTCTCCACGTGGCCACAGGGCTGGTCCCAAGTTTGGTGGCTGCCCTGCCCTTGCCGGTGAGGGGCAGCACCATTCTGGGCCAGCCGTAATGGTGGTGGCTGGGAAGGGGGCTTTTCTCAGAGACACAGCAGCCTCTCTCTCACACAGCTCCCAGTGCCTGTCTGCAGTGCTGGCACCAGCCATCCTCTCCATCCAACCCCAGCCAGGCAGCCCCCCTTGTGGACCAGTGTCAGCCTCCAGATTGGAGAAGTAGTGTGGATATTAGCTAAGATACAGTAATGTGACATCACAAAAGTCTAGCCCCTTCCAGCTGACAGATACCCATATATACCACTGTATAAGAGCCCCTTGAAACTGAAAGTACTGTAGCAAAAATGGGGAGGGCGGTCATCTTATATGCCTGACATACGACAGACACCAGATCAACCACCTGAGGCAGCATTCAAGGGCTGTCCAACATGTGCACAACTCACATTCCCTGGCTTATCATACAGGGACAATGGTGAAGAGACTTTCCCCCTCTTTGGGGAGCAGACATGGATGCTTTACAGCAGCCCTTGACTTCCAACCAACTGCTGGCTTTGCTTTAAAGAATGCATCTGGATCCATATATAAGGCCCAGAGGTGTTCATAGTAATAAAGGTGACAGTTGAGGGCCTTGCTTCACTTTGAAGCTATCCCAGCAGCTGAGAGAGACATTTATTTTGCAAAATAGGTACTTACGTACATACAGAACCCATACAAAGTGACTTAATGGAAGGAGTTTGGGAGCATCATGGGAAACGTTGGCAGATTCTTGGAACACACTGGTACGATGTTGCTGTCTCCAGTTGTATGGCATCTAGAATACCAGGTTAAAATTGAATATCTTATTGTATGACATGTGTTTTTCACACTCTCATCCTCTGCAATCTTAATAATGTTCACTGGGATAAAAATGGTCAGCAACCAGACATTTAAACAAATTATTTATTGTCTAAACATTTTCTTAATTTGGCACTTGCTGTGTTTTTCAGCTTCAAGAAAATCAGGATGAAATAGAAAATATGATGAATGCAATTTTTAAAGGCGTATTTGTTCATAGATACCGGTGAGTTTAGTTCTGTGCACTGTAACTGTTTAAGCTTCACTTGTGAACATTTAGGGAGGGGTGGAGCGTATGCTTCCCATGCAGAAGGTTTCGGGTTCAATCCCTGGCATTCCAGGGCTGGGCTGGAAAAAAAATCCTGCCTGAAATCCTGGAGAGCTGCTGCCAGTCTGTATCAACAATTCTGGACTAGATGGACCAAAGGTCTGACTCCCCAAATTCCTAGTTTCTTCATTGTATGTTTGAATTTCTTCATATTTCCCCCATTCCAGGGATGCAATAGCTGAAATAAGAGCAATCTGTATTGAAGAAATTGGAATTTGGATGAAAATGTATAGTGATGCTTTTCTCAATGACAGCTATTTAAAATATGTGGGGTGGACAATGCATGACAAGGTAAGCCATAGTATACTAGCTTCCTTTATTCTTAAAGCTATACAGGCATAATAGCTGAAAAGTGAAAAGAACAAACATAATATATTTATTTTTTAAGTAACCTCTGTTCTACAATCTGCGTCCCAGCCGTGTTGGGAACTTGAATACATGGCTTTACATTTCTGAGGAACTAAGAATGAAATGTGCCTGGTGTATTTTTGAAGCCATCAGTAACAATGTTTGGTTGATATTTAAGAAATACTTTTTTAACCCCACATTTCACTTGGTTCTGTTCATTTTCTGAGCTCAGTTCAGTGTGTTTTTTAAACCTTTAAGACAGCACAGGAGTAGCATGCCTGAAACTACTTGTCTTCAATTTTGCCTTTCCTTATATTGGGATCTTCACTGTGCTCCTTTCTGTGTTCTACTACTACCCAAACTACGGTTGGAGTGGTCAGCCCAGTTTGGATAGTGAAGAAACCTGGAGAAGAACCTAGAAGTACCCCAGATATGGAATGCTCTTCCCAGTGAGACTTTTTTCACATCTGCTTTGTTGTCATGCTGGTGCCTGTAAAGACTTCTTTTTAATTGCCTGATAACTCTTTAATGTCTCTGTTTTAAGTTAGTTTTCCTCCCCCAAAGTCCTGAGTAGGCTTGCTCAAACACTTGGCCACATCCATCACATCTTAGCCACAATTTAGATTTTCAGTGAAGCTCTTAATAGGGATATAGTACATTTCTTCTGACCAGAAATGCTATTTTTATTGCTGTAATATAGCAGTAAAAAACCAAAAACAGTAAAAATTCAGAGTGCTTTAATTTTCCTGCAGATATATTCAGTTTGAATGCAGTTTATTATTAAAATAATAATAAAATAATATTTTGAAGGTTCTACATGTGTTTACTTTCTATTTCCTCTTCCCTGTTCTTTTCTAGCAAGGGGAAGTAAGACTCAAATGTCTTACGGCTTTGCAAGGTCTTTACTATAATAAAGAACTTAATTCCAAATTGGAACTTTTCACCAGTCGTTTCAAGGTTAGTATTCTCCCTATTTTTAAAATAAGATTCCTGTTTGCTAATTTTTAACAGTTTCCATTTTACAAATTGTGCTTCCTTCTCTCCCCAATCTCCCCTTTTAGGATAGAATTGTGTCTATGACTCTTGATAAGGAATATGATGTTGCAGTACAAGCAATAAAACTACTTACTCTTGTTTTACAGTAAGTATTTTAAACCAGGTAGGAATAGAAACATGAAGAGTTAAGTTAAACTTTTTATTTACGCATAGTTTTACAAAACTTTGGCTATAGTGCATTTCTTCTGTGATATTTCTTTTCAGAATATATTAGACTTCAAATAGGTAACATGTCTTTTGCATCAGCATTTGTACTATATATGATGTTTATGTTTCAACATCTCAAAGTATCTTGCGGTTCTCCGTCCTTAAGCAATTTGTCAGGTACTTCCCAGCAGCTAAATCTTTTTCAAAACAAATATTGAGATGCCTAGTATTCTGTCAGTGACCCAAGTTCTTAGGGGCTTAGCTCTAGATGCATATATTTTCCATAATTAAGAGCAGTATAGGCAAACTTTAGGCCATCTAAATTCTCTAGTCATACAGAAATCTCTGCTGCAGCCTCAATTTCTGATTTATATGGATTAATGTTAACTTGTATTACAATTACACTATCAAAATTTTTAACAAATCTTTCTCTGAGGGTGTCTAGCCCATTTTCCAAAGGATAAATATAGAGTATACCCCACTGTAATTCTAGACTAGTGCTCTCCCCTCCCCCATTCCACCAATTCTGGTAGCTGGAGAGTATAGGCTTTCTTACATATTACTTCATATGATGGAAACAGGTGTAATGGTAATAGTTATAACACCTCAGATGGTAATAGTTATAACACATAATATTATAATATTCTTCCTGTACAAGTCCCTGGCACATAGCCTGCTCCTAATTTCTAAGTACTTCCTGACAGTTAGGACTCCTACGGTATGGAATGGGCTTCCACAGGAGGTGGTTGAAGCCCCATCAGTGACAGTGTGCAAGGATAGGCTGGACATGCACATGGTGGGCATGTCGTGAGTGGAACAGGCTGGTGCCGGGGGTCAGACTACATGGCCCTGGAGATCCCTTCTGACTTGTTCAGTTTCTGTTTCTAATTTTCATGTTATGTGAAAGCAAGCTTGCCCTTTGTTGGTAGCAGAACCTTTTGGGTGGTAACCTGTACACTAGAACTAAGAGAGGTTATTTCACTGACTTCCCTGCTGCCTTTTCAAAAATGTGTGAAGACTGTTTTTAAAAATTCAGAAAGCATATGGAGATGACTCATTTTGATGTTGGTGTTGCTATGGTTAATTGAACTCCTGTTTTTGAGTTTATTGTCCTTTTAGCTGTTCAGTTACTCTTCGTGGCCTCTATGCATCACACATACGGGTTCTTTGTGCATGTGTAGAGTGGTTTTCGGGAAGATTCCAAAGCTGATTAGTCAGTATTCAGCAGGAGTCTGGCCTGAGGACAGGACTCCTACTGAGTCATCAGTTCTTCGACCACCATTGTAGTGCATCGGAAAGTTCTTCTACTTACCTCACTCAAAGCAAAACAACAACAGCAACAATTTAGTACTAACTTTGACAATGGGAGTTCTAGGTGATATAACAACCAATCCCTGTTCTTCATTGGGCCTCATCAGATAGACAAAATGGCACTCCTGACTCCCTTTTCCAGTTGTCCTGCATGAGGCAACAAACTACCTCCTAAGGATGGCCATTCTCTTTGCTTGTTTTGCTTGAGAGAATCTCATGTCATTGATTCTTGCTATCATTACCACACTTTTGCTAAGCAGGCAAGAAAACACCTGAGCTGACTGACTGAAAGTTGAGCTTTGGAGCCACACCCTACATGTGGAAGATCCTCAGTCATCTACCATGGGACACTGGCTCCCCCACCAGCAAACATTCCTAAAGTGGCAACACAGAAAAAGACAGATAGGAAGGCAAAACCATTTAAATTACTCACCCTTAACAAAGAGAAGGGGAGCATTACGAGTGTCCAAACAGGCACAGAATCTTTGTGACCAACTGCCCTCCTGTGTACTAGAGATAAGATGCCATTGCAAGAGCGAAACAGACGCTCTGTTCCAACTCCAAGACAGTCTCAGGAATATTCTTCCCAGCCTCCAAGAAGCACTTCGGTGTTTGAGGGAGAGATTTGTGAACCTTTTCCAACTCAGCTTCCTAAATCTGATCATCCCTCAATGCAGAAACAGATCTCTTCTTCACCTTCAGTCCCAACTGTCTTTCTCCAATCAGAACAGCAAAGATCTATATACCTCTCTTGATCCCCTTTGGTTGAGACTTCACATAAAAGACACTGAACCCCCCTAAGACATCAAGGGGATTTTGGTACTGATTATTACGCAGAACAATGGAGATCCCTTGCTTCCAGACAAAAAAGGTCCCATTGGAGCCCTTTGGGTTCAGATCACAATCCTTTACCAGATCCTACCCATCAAATTCCATTTGATGAACCTAGTCAAGACCCGGTTGAGATAATTTTTTTCTCTGATAAAACGAACTGTTCTACTCTACCTAGCTAACATCCCGACAGAATGGAACACCATTCAGGACAAGGACAATACACTTAAGATCTCAGTAGTGTCCTCTCCTGACTTACACTCTGATATACCACCAGGTATCTCCACAACAACACTTGATTTCTCACAGGCTCCAGAGGACTCGGGACTCTTCTCCCCTCTGGTCCTCCACGTGGTTCATAGTCTAGGACTTAACCCTAGACAGGAGCCTTCCAGAGTGAAATCCCCAGCATCAGTAGCTTCTCCACTTCACCAACTCAAAATATGTATCGAGTCCAGGAGAAAGAGTTTCTCAAGTTTCTCTTTCAGCACCCTTGACCAAACTCCATTATTGTCAGGTCTTCTCAGTCTCACTCCAGAAGAGAACATGCCATACCAGCAGACAAAGAAGGCAGACACCTTGATGCAATCGGCTGCCACTTCTATTCATTTCCATGAAAATGGCCAACTACCAAGCCACCATGGCGAGGTACCACCTCATGCTTTGGGACAGAATTGCATCCCTATGCTCCTTTCTACTGAAAGCTGCTCAGGACCTAGCAAACTAGATTAAAAATTATGCCACTCTTTTGACCAGACAGGAGATCCTTATAGCTTGACACCAAGCAGAGGGCCGAAGTGGTAGGTCACCACCACTTCTCATGGCTTCACTTAACTGGACTATCTGGCAAAGCAAAAGCAAGAATCGAAGATATGCTCTTTGACAGTGATGGTCTCTTTCATGAGACCACAGGCGAACGTATGGATTCCGTGCAGAATGCAAGGAATATTGCACACCACATGGGGCTCAATCAGACACGACCCTAGAGGCCATCGTAAGTAGCTCAAATCCTCCAGGAACCACTACTGTTAGGCACCATACTACCACTCAGCCCAGGTGCCAGGATCCCTTGGCACAGATCTGTCCATTCCGTAAGCATCAAGACGATTTTAGGAGTCGCTTCTGACACCTTCAAACACCTGTTGATTCCTCCCTTTGTTTCAACCATCACCTCCAGCCCTTTTTCCATTCCTGGGCTACCATCACCTTGAATTTGTGGGTTCTGTCTATCATTGACCACGGGTACCATATCGAGTTTGACATTCTCCCTCATTTCACAGTACTGAAACAGATTACTCCATCAGTCTCCTCCTGGATGAAATTTTCTCCTTATCCCACAAGGGAGCTATAGAACTCGCACTACCTAAACCCCCTGATTTTTATTCCAGGTATTTTATGGTTCCTAAAAAGGATGGAGGACTTTGTGGACCTCCACTGCCTCAATAAACATATTCAATCCAAAGATTTCAGGATGGTTTCTCTACAAACCATCCTCCCACTCCTCTCCAAGGGTGTATGGTTCACATCTGATGACCTTGAGGATGCATACTTTCATATCACAATTGAGGAGTCCTACAGGCATTTTCTCTGTTTCCAAGTAAATGACCAGACTTTCCGATTTACAGTTCTTCCTTTCTGGTTAGCAACAGCTTTTTTTGTATTCACCAAATGCATGGCAGTGTTTGTGCCTATTCATATATACCCTTACTTGGGCTTATTGTAGTCCATTCTCAAGAAGCCTTCCACAAAGCCGCAGAATTTACTTGTTCTCTGCTCACTCATCTTGGGCTCTGTATTAACTCAACCAAATCTTGCCTCTCTCCTACCCATTCGATCCACTTCATCGGAGCCAGACTCGAATTGGTACCAGCAAAGGTCTTCCTCTCTTGAGACAGGGTGGCCACCATGACCAGAGAGGTCATTTCATTTATTGGCATTCCGTCACCAACTGCTATATCAATCCAACATATCCTGACCTTGATGTCCGCAGTGATCCCAGTCATCCCTCTAGCCCAACTATTTTTGAGACCTCTTCAACTGTGGTTTGATGCCACACAAGTCAACCACACCATACCAGACTCTTCTCAGGTCTGGAAGTCCCTATATTGCTGGACAGACAAGGTTACCATGGCAATTGGAGTTTCTTTCTCTCCTTGGGACCCTCAAGTGACTGTTGTAACAGATGCCTCTCTCCCTGGATGGGGTGCTCCAAGCAGACCACTTTGACTGCCCTACATGTGGCAGGTACCAGCAATGTCCTCGCAGACTCCCTCAGAAGGACTTTCACCAAATGTCATGAGTGGGACTTTCACCCCACAGTCTTCCAAATCCTTCCAATCCCAACTAGACCTAGTCGCTACCGAATATGACACAATGTGTGACCATTTCTGCTCAAGGGCCAGTCTAGGTGGTTACTCCCTTGGAGACTCCTTTCTCCAGTCTTGGAGTGGGAAACTTATTCTATCTGTTTCTGCTATTTCCCTGGATTCTGAAGATCACAAAGATCTCTTGGGAATGTACCAATGCCATCCTCATCACCCCCTGGTGGCCCAGACAGCACTGGTTTCCCCTTCTACTTGACCTAGCCAAGAGGACTTTCTTTCATCTACCATACTGACACCACCCCCTCTCACAGGATTGTGGCAAGACTGTCCATCCCGACCTGTCAACACTCCAACTCACTGCATGGAGAATTCAACAAACTTCATCCCATTAACAGACATGCCTCCTGACCTCAAGCTTGTCTTAGATGCTTCCCTTAAACCATCTGCTTGCAAGTCATACAACATAGAGTGGGCAGCATTTACTTCCCTTGCAGACCAACATGACTTCTCCCCGGTAACAGCCTTGCCAGTTCAAATCCTTCTTTTCTTGAATTCACTACATAAAAAAGGCCTCTCTTACTCCTCTGTCAAGGTTTTTATGGCTGCCATCTCAGCTTTTCACAATCCTATTCAAGGATGCTCAGTTTTCTCACATTCCCCAATTCACACGTTTCTCAAGGGGATCCTCAATCTAACTCCTGTCAAATGTCCTGCTGTATCTTGGAGTCTGTCTTCCTCCATGCACTTCACTAAGCCTCTCTTTGAACCTATGTTTTTGTGTGATCTATGTCTTCCTTCTTGGAAAATGCCTTTTTAGTTGCTGTTACTTCCACCCGAAGAGCTGCTGAACTCACTCCCTTCCAAACTGACCCTCCGTAGATACTGAAGATGAAACTCAAATACTTTGGCCACCTAATGAGAAGGAAGGACTCACTGGAGAAGAGCCTAATGCCGGGAACAATTGACGGCAAAAGAAGGGGATGGCAGAGAATGAGGTGGCTAGATGGAGCCACTGAAGCAGTTGGCGTGAGCTTAGGTGGACTCCAGGGGATGGTGGAGGACAGGAGTGCCTGGAGGAATGTTGTCCATGGGGTCACAATAGGTCAGACATGACTTTGCCACTAGCAGCAGCAGCATACCATAACGATAAAGTTCTACAACTTGACCTTATTTTCTTACCTAAGATAGTTTCTTATTTTCATATTAATGAGCCTATCATTCTACCCTCCTTCTTCAAGAACCCCTGTACTCCTATCGACCCTACACTCCCTAGACGTGCGAAGAGCACTGGCTTTTTACAAATCAAGAACTCAGTCTTTCAGACAGTCTCAAAGACATTTTATTCCCTTATGGCGAACCGCAAAAAGGAACTCCTGTTTCCCCTCAAAGGGTCTCTACATGAATTGTACATACTATATCCCTGCCTTATGACTTCTGTGGCCTTCAGCTTTCTGAACCTGTCAGAGCTCATTCTGCCAGAACTACATCTACCTCCACTGCCCTCTGTACTGGAGTATCTCTCACTGACCTGTGTAAAGCAGCAACATGGTCAAGCCCATTGACCTTTATTTGACATGACTGGTTGACATTAAATCCAGAGAGGACTGCACTTTTGGAGGAACCATCCTCTCCACCATACTTCATTGAGCAATACCACCCTCTTCCTTGAGGTAAGCTCACCAGTTCCCCATATGTGTGATGCACAGAGACCACGAAGAATAAAGGCAGGTTTCCTTCCCTGTAACTGTTGTTCTTTGAGTGGTCATCTGTGCATTCACACATACTCACCTGCCATCCCCTCAGGTCTCTCAGTTGACACATGGGCTATACGTCTTTTGACATAATCATAATGGTGGTCTCAGTCTTGAACTGAGGTCTCAGTGGGAGTCTCCCCCTCACACTAGTCATGTTGGGGGCTGGATTCCCGCCGAATACTAATTAATCTATTTGGAATCTTCCTGAAAACCGCTCCACGCATGCTCAAAGAGCTCATATGCGTGAATGCACAGATGACCACTCAAAGAACGACAGTTACAGATAAGGAAACTGCCTTGCTTGATCAGGTATTTTATACATGTTTTATACATATTTTTGTTAGCTGAATTTTTAAAATTTGTGAATTTGTGCAACATTTGGTGGTTATGAACAGCAATATAAATAAGGATCTGCAGTAAACTGTGGTAGCTAAGATAGACTTTTCCTCATCTGCTGAGAGAAGTTTTCATTGACTCATGGCACTTTATAGACTGCCATCTCCATGGAAGCCACCAAAGCTTTTGGCCCCAGCATTTCAGCATGTTTTATGTTACAGATCTGCTGGAATGTATTTTTATAGTTGCTATTTCTGTGGTTTTATAATTATTCTTTTATAATTAATGCTTCTTAATAATGGCACATATCTGCCACTGGGAACATTATCCTGAAATGTGGCTTAGAAATCACAATACATAACTAGCTGCTTTGAGTAGGTCATGCTAGAGAGAGATTCAGCCCTGGCATCCTTTGTATGCAACACCTTCCCCAGGGAGATTTGCTTGGTGCCAACATGGGGGGGGGGGTTAAGGTGTCAAGTAAAACCCCCTTAAGGAATTCAAGTCATTAAAGTCCTACTGATTGCTTTGCTTTTATCAACCTGGTGCTTTTTATTATGTGAGATATTAATGTTATAAACTGCCCTGTAATCCAAGTCTGGTAAATATGATAAGCAAATTGGATACAAATTAATTTAACAAATCTTGTCAGAATGAGCAGACTCTCTTTAGTTGTCTATGCAGAATTATTTTGATGCTGATTTCCAAATGGAGTTCTCATACTTTAATCAGAGATGGCAGAGTCCTCTGATGTCAAAATGTTTGTCAGAAAAGAAACCTCTCTGTAAATGTTATGCTTAATACTTTAAATTAAGTTGTATATGTAAAAAGCAAAAAAAAAATTTGGATAACTTAGGACCAGTTCTGGATGGCTAAAGGATAATACCTCAAAGCAAGAGGGTGGTTGTTTAGGGCAATGGACACCTTTTAATGTGACTTTAAAAAAGAAAGGCATTTTGAATTTCTTTCATTATTTCCTCCTTTGTATTATCTAATATTTGTTTGCTTATCTAGGAGTAGTGAAGAAGTTCTGACTGCAGAAGACTGTGAAAATGTCTACCATCTGGTTTATTCAGCTCATCGTCCAGTAGCTGTAGCAGCAGGAGAATTTCTGTATAAAAAGTAAGGAGGAATAGTTGGTATAAGTGCCATTTTTGAAATGCACCCTAGTTGCTGTACTTTGCAAATAAGATATTTCTAAAGAGGTTTCTTAGTACACTCAGTAGCAGTCATCAAATCCAATGTATTTGCTCAGAAAATAGAAAACTATCCCTCACAATTGATTTTTTTCTTTTCTGTTTCCATCTGAGGCCTTCTCCAATAGGAAGAGTGATTGAAGGGCTGCAGTTCATTCAGTCCAACAATAATTTCACAGATTAGATTGATTACTACCACTGCTACATTACATTTAAATTCCCCCCTTTTCCCCTTGTGAAGAACACAAGGAAGCTTACATAGTTCTGTTTTATCCTCCATTGTGGTCTCTGCACATCACACGTGGACCTGCCTGGGCTTGCACAAGGCCTGGATCAGAGCAAAACTGCCATAGCTAATCCTTATAACAACACTACCGCAAGGTAGCTTAGAGTGAGAGCATAAGTGGCCTGAAGTCATCCAATGGGTGTCATGGCTGAATGCAAACTATAATTTAGGTCTCCAGTGTCCTCAGTCCAACACGCTAACCACTGTGTGTCTGTCTAACGTGATTGGTCAACATTTCGCATGCTAGAAGTAGATGGCAGTTCCTGTGTTGCTTCGTAGTTCTCATGGCCCTAAGCATTTGGAGAATAGCAGTAGCCTTTCATACCATCGCTATACCTCCATTCAGACATTACACTGAACACTGCTTTAGTGAGAAGACTGAATTGGACAGTCATTGTTTATGATTGCTGCCAAGTCAGCTGTTGTACAGTAGGATTTGAAGTGGTTTGTACAATATCACAATTGAATCACCAAACCCTAGTTATAGCTATTGCTCTGTCACTGGAATCTCCTGCAGCTAAAGTCCGAAGGGCCAGAAAGATGGAAAAAACGAAACAGATAAGCAGCTTGAAACTATGGTTCACCAGTACTTTTGAAACTTTTAAGCAGAGTTCATTTTTGATGAGGTACCTGGATTTGAGCCATGTCATGGATAAATAGTACTTACTAGCATATTTTATGAACTGTACCTAGCTAATTAAAGCATATTGATCAAGAAAAATTAAAATGGTCATAATTGTACCTGCGTATTTCATTCATGAAAGTATGCAGAGATTCCATACTGAAAGATTATTTTTCTCTTTTAATAGTTAATTGTTACTCTTAACTATAGGATAGAAAGCAGCAGTAAGTACATATGCAGTTTTTGGTGCCTAAATAGAAAATATTCTTGTTTTGGAAGGCTTTTCAGTCGCAGAGACCCTGAAGAAGATGGCATTCTTAAAAGAAGAGGAAGGCAAGGTCCAAATGCTAATCTTGTCAAAACATTAGTATTTTTCTTTTTGGAAAGTGAGGTAAGTTTGAACCTTGTTATTCCATAGAATTAGAATTTTCCAAAATGTCTGTTTTACAATGCTTTCCATCCTGTGTTAACAAAACCCCCATCATTTGTCTTGTTTGGGGTCATATTTGGCCCCAGATAAAAGTCCCTCAGGTAATTTATTTACATATATTTATAGGCTGCCTATAATTGCCAAGGCCTTCCTAGGCAGCTTACAGTGCAAAAAAATACCGAGAGTAAGAACACATTAAAAACCAATTAAAACATAATAAATTAGACATCTATAAAGACGATTTAAAAGAGCCACAGCATACACGTTAAAAAAATTCCTAAAAAGATATGTCTTTGCCTTCTGCCAAAAGGAAAATAGAGATGGCACCAGGGAAATTTTCCCAGGGAGGAGGTTCCAGAGATGGGGAGCAGCAGCAGAAAAGGCCCTTCGCCTAGTTGCCACCCTTCTCATCTCCTTGAGGGGTGGTTCTCATGGGCCTCCTGAGCTGATCTGAGGGGGCAGGTAGATATGGGTTTAGATATAAACTGCTACATGTGGAAATACTAACATAAGACTAACTTTCAGCTCTTGGCAAGTGCACGTAACTTATGGCATATTGTTTGGGTTCAAAAATCTTCCTGTGGTGGTTTTGTGGTGTTTTGGTGTCCTGGACACATATGGTTTAATGGACCAGGTGTATGGGGGATCCCATAAAAGTCAGGAGGCTAAAATTTGGGGATGTTTAGGCTCAGCACATTGTGACAAAATCTTAGAAGGACTACTTATTTATGAATTAAAGTACAAAATGTGAGTTGAGGGCATTGCCAGATGCTCCACATTGCAGGAGGACAACTATGTGGATAACCAGACAAAGTTAAGATTTAGGGAGAAGTACCTCTGCAAAGTATTCTAGTTTGCTTAACAGGGAATATGTAATCATTTGCATCAGCTCTTCTTGCATATCCATGGGATATTCTCTTCAACTAGGCCCTCCTTCTAATAACTTAGATTAAAAGAATGGACTCTGTTATTCACAGATAATTTTGATAATTGTGCAGCTGTATATGTGTAGATATTTTGACTGCCTGGATTTCTTAAAAGTTTACGTTTTTGAAAAGTGGGTGATAATGCTCTGTTAATAGTAGAAATATAAGCTACATAGCAAGGGATGTTGAATTCTTCAGCTACATTGACTTTGCTCTTCTCTGCATGTATTTATAGGCACCTTCAGTTCTCTCCCTATGTGATTATTGACTGCTCTATTTGCTGTTGACAGTTCTGATATTAGAAACATGTAGGGAGAATAGGAGTTGCTTGATTTGGATTTGCTTGATGGCTTTGCAGCTGTTTGGCCTGTTAAAAGATGATTTGGCTTTCAGTGCCAGTTTAACAGTGCCAGTACACATTAATGACCAAGCAAGCCAGGGGCTTAGGGTGCTTAAGTGTATCATTTATTTATTTATTTTAAAACTTTTATACCCCGTCCTATACATAAACGTCTCAGGGCAGTCCAACAACAAAGGTATAGTATAATATCTATGATAAAAGCCTAACCAAAATAAAAAGGTTTTGGCCTAGCCAAGGTGTCAACAGGAGCCCCAGTCATATCAACCAGAAATTCTCCCAGAGCCCTCAGAAATCCACCAGGATCCATAAGACAACCGGGGTGGAACGATTTAATATGGCCCACAGCCTTATGGAGGGGAAAACTGGCTCCAAGCTTGAACCTCACAAGGAAGTGATCTGACCATGACAAAGGGTCAAGAGTGTGACACCTTTCATGTGTTGGGCTGGTGACATGTTGAGACAGCCCCATGGTTGTCATGGCAGCCATGAAGTCCTGAGCTGCCCTGGCTAGAACAGCCTCAGCATGGAAGTTGAAGTACCCTAGAACAGCATCCTGGGGGTCTTCAACACCAGGGAGTCTGTTGAGCAGAAGGGTGCACAGTACACCAACAGAATCCCCAATCTATCTTGGTCATGCCGCATCAGGTACAAACACTCAAGACACAGCTTCGAAGGGACAGGAAGGCCCATGAGGGAGATTGAATCTCTGTGACTTAGGGCTAAGCCCCCTCCCCTTCCGTCTAGGTGAAGTTGGTGGTGTGCCAGATACCCAGGTGGGCACAGCTGGGTGAGCTCCATGCCCCCCACTTATCCTGCCCAGGTCTCTCTCCTACACAGCAGATTAAATCACGAATGAGGGATGTTTTGTTATGGACCACCCTGGCATTCAACAGCACCACCACCAAGCCTGAGGACTGGTTGACATCACTACCTGGTATCTTCTGGCTAGGGGAAGAACCAGAAGAGAGGATAGATACTAACCATCTGCCTCCCTTCTTCTGCAACAACTTGTTAACCCCCCAGTGCCATACCTTCCCCTGCTCATCACCACCCCTATGGAGGCACCACTCTGCTCCCTCGGATCTCCCATGACAAGGTTAAAATACAATATATAAAAACAGATACAAAATATAAAAATGCTGTGCAAAATTAAAAGGGAGAGTGCCAATGCCAAAGCCCCTAACTCTACTCAACAAAGTTCCCACCTGAAGCAAAAACTACTACCTCACACCTCCACCCCATCACCAACGACCAGAATGACTGGCCTCACCCAGCTGCGCCTGGCCCCAAACAGCCCCAAAGTGAATCTTATTCCATCACCCTGCCCCCCCCCCCCCCGGCAGGGTGCATGGAGGGTGGGTGGCAGTTGGCTGGGTCCTGTCCAGTCCTCGCAGTGCAGCATTTCATCACTTTGATAGTAACCGAAAAACTTTCTCTGTGTATTGCCAATTTTTTCTGAAGTGTGTTTTCCTGTTTAGAATTATAAACTGTAGGAACAAGGAAGCTTTGCCTATGTTGAAGTAATGACAACAATACAGCATTTTGGTAACTGCTGGGGTGCAAATATGAGTTAAAATGTTAAATACATCTGAATCTTCTTTAGTTACATGAGCATGCTGCTTACTTGGTGGACAGCATGTGGGACTGTGCAACTGACCTCTTGAAGGACTGGGAATGTATGAATAGTCTTCTGTTGGAGGAGCCACTTAATGGAGAAGAACGTAAGCACACACTGTCTTTTTCTTCACAAGCCATTTCAGTATAAAGAATGCATCGTTGGGCAGGGAGGGGCATTTCTGCATTGAAGATACAGAAATTTCCTTTCTCATGGAAGAGAAAGGGAAGTCTCATCTGTGTGCAGCAGTCTGGATTGAGGCACTGGTTGTAATATATTTCTGTTGCTTTCTAACAGCCCAATCTTATGCACAAAAACTCGGAAACAAACCTGCTCTGTTATGTGGGTTACTGTGCCAAGTTTAAGTTCATAGGGCTGTCTAACTGGGTGTCCTCTAGATGTTTTGGCTTATAGCTCACAGCATGCCTGACTGTTGGCTGGTGGGAATAAGTCCAAAACACCTGAAGGGATACCAGATTGGAAAAGGCTGGCATAGGATGTAGCTGACATCTGTTCAGTTTCTTTGATTGTCTTTAGCTCGCTGCCAAGGTAACTACATAGACGTTTATTAAGCATGGCTGCCATTTTTGGCTAAAATGAGGGAGTGGGGTTACCTTGCTACAGTGAAAAGAGTCACATGGTGAAGAGGAGTGGGAACCCCCCCCCCCACACACACACACACACTGCTTTACCTTCCTGAGGTTTCCTTTCTGCCAGCTCACATTCAGTTTTGGAACCGCAACAGAGGAAAACATCTTTAGAGCAGTTGGATGAAGGAATGAGAAGACTGCACTTGTCTCCCCTGTGGGAATCATCTAATGCAAAAAGTTGTCACACTTCATAGCTAAAACTGTGAGCATGTACTTAGTAATCATACATGTACCTGGTTTGGCCCCCAGTCTCCCTGCCTTGGTATTAGGTTAAAAGGATAATGCTGTCTTGCATATTTAACCCGAAATATTCTCTTTGATATTTCTCTTTGAAATATTTTTCTTGAAAAATCAGCAGTTTGAATTCAAAGATACTCCTGAAACCTGAAAACATTGATAATGTTTCCAAAGCTGAATTCAAACTGCCAGTTCTACATATTCCTTCTGTGGTTATGTTCCCTGCTGAATCCTGAGGCGTAATATCAGCAGACTTTATGTGCTGGTTAGGTGTTTAAAGATTTATTTCCCATGGAAATAGTGGGAAAACCCTTTTGACTTTTCTGAGCCTTCATAAACAGTTAGGGATTTAGGGAAAATGTCCTGAAATATTTTGACAATTTTTTTTAAACAAATTACAGCTTTAACAGACAAACAGGAAAGTGCACTAATTGAAATAATGCTGTGTACAATTAGACAAGCAGCTGAATGTCATCCCCCTGTTGGAAGAGGCACAGGAAAGCGGGTACGTTCATTGTTGTTGTTCTGTTGTTTTAGAAATATATATGATGGGTAGTAGAGAAAATATTATTTTCCCAGTTACTGATTTTAATGGGGCATTCTGGCTAAAGATGAGCTGTTTTGGAGAACTCCAGTGTACTTGGCTGTTGGCCCAGTGACTTGAAAATAGAGTATAGCACATCAATAATGCCACATTGCTCAAATGTATATGGAAAGGTTTTATAATTAAAAAACAAATCTATTATAATCCCCAAATTGTTCACTTATATGTTCACTGAAATATGTTAAATTCATATTAAACCATAAGGCCTATGTGGTCCTTGGAAGCAAAGCCCATGTTTATAGATTACAGTGAACATATTTTTGCTTGTATTTTTACTAGCATATATTCATTTTGTTCAGTTGCTATCTTTATGTAGCACAAATTGGAAGGCTGTTGAAAACACTAACCCACTCAAACATTGGGCAGTCAATATATCTTAGTTCTCTGTGGCACCTCTGCCAAACTTCTGCTTCGTGTGCATATACAAGAGTATTGTTCAGGCATTTTGCTTGGCTGGAGGAAATCTGCCTATTGCAAATTAAATTTTTGTAACATGATGACATGAGTTGTACTGTGTGTGTGAGAGAGAGAGAGAGAGAGAGATCACTCCTTTAGTTATGAAGGTTATTGTGCTCTCATAATTCAGGTGCTTACTGCAAAGGAGAAAAAAACACAGTTGGATGACAGGACAAAGATCACAGAACTTTTTGCTGTTGCGCTCCCTCAGCTGTTAGCAAAAGTGAGTTGACTTTATTCTGTATTTTTTATGGTCGGTGTATTTAGGTTGCATATTATGTAGGAAGGTATATTATACCCAGAGATGTATAGATGTTATAAAATGCATTCCATCCATGTTCACAAATTGTCAGAAGCCTTTTGTTTAGTCATTCACTCATTAATTAGGATAATTGTGCTCATACACATTTGTGCACTCCTGAAATTGTGTAAATCCCTCCCAAAATAGGCGAATCCCTGAAAAATGCACATGTTCATGCTTTAGTTTGTGGCAGAAATGTGCCTTTTTGGCTGATGGATTTTTTAAAAAGACAACACTGAATTTACATGAAGTTTTAAAAAATGGTCTGTGGAATCTACAGAACTCAGAAAAACTGTGGGTTGGATTCTTAGAAATTTGAACTTATTTGAGTTCTTTGCAGATTCCAGTGTCCCTAAGTATACCAGGGCAGGCCTCTGGTCAGTATTGTTTGCACTGATTGGCAGTAGCTCTCTGGGATTTAAGATGGCAGTCTTTCCTAGTCCTGCTGGAGAGATCAGGAATAGAACTTGGTATCTACAAAAGATGTTCTCCAGCATTGAGCTATGACTCTTCCTGGGCAATTTTCCCTGCTTCTGACACATGAGGCAGCATACAAAATATTTGTATCTCAAACAGAAAATTAGGTGTGTGTGAATATATTCTGATTGAGTTTAGTGAATATAATTAATGCTATTGCAGTGTTGCCTAATACTGAACTTTCTGCATTTCTAATGAAACGGATATTCAGAATTGGGACATGTTTGGACTTAACTGAAAAATGCTTGGGCTTTAATTTTAAAAAAATCAATTTCTGCAGTATTCTGTAGATGCTGAAAAAGTCACCAACTTGTTGCAGTTGCCACAATATTTTGATTTGGAAATTTACACAACAGGGAGATTAGAAAAGGTAAGCACATTTATTAGTATGTTAGAATTAAAAGGGAATAACATCTGAACAAATATTTTCCTTGCATTTAGAATGCTAATTGTATAAATGTGGCCACCAGTAGGTTCCCATTCCACAGTAGGAATGCTTCTATTGTTGGCTTAGGTATGGATTTAATTGTTTCAAGGGAATGTGCTAATACCACAGGCACTAGATGCAGTTAATCCATAATATTTTAAACCAGGAGTAGTCAATATGGGACCCATGGGCACCAGTGCATTCTCAATAAGATCGTTTCTTCCTGGCCTCCAATGATGTGGGGTAGAAAAGATTTTGGAAGCAGAAAATTTTCTGATGTTGTATTTTTCTTTTGAAGATTTTTCACATTGTGTATATGTTAATTTACTCATAATTGTCTCAGCTGAAGGCTTTCAATCAATCATGTCGAATGACCTACATATAGACTATGAGTTTCTGTAAGTTATTTTTCAAAGGCAAGCATTAACCAACCCTAATGCTCAGTTGTTAACTGAAAAATAAGATGTGACAAAACACTTCCTGTGCACAGTACAATTGGCTTCAGGCTGGATCTGGACCAGACCTCTGCATGATACATTTGGCCTTCTCTTGCTATCATTCTTTAGTAAACCAAAACAAAAAACCTGAAGCTAAGACTGTGGTTACTGTTTGTTTCTCTTTTCTCAGAGAAGTACCACATTGCTTCTCTTGAGCTCAGGGAGCCAGAAGTGTTTGCATAAGGTTTGGTAGACATCTAGTACTTGTATTAATTTGAACTGAAACACTGAAGAAAGAAAGATATTTGGTAGATACTGATAACAGGAGAATGTTAACAAGGCAACAGGAATGAAGCCACATTTAACAACATGTAAAAACTGTCCTGAAAAAATACAAAGCACAAACAGGAAGCTATTGCACAGAAGTGCAGGAACTCATTATTTAGAGCATTGGAAAATTTTCCATTTCTACTTTTTCTAGAGCACCCGCAGCACTGTGGCAGCTGGGATTGCTTCAAAGTAAATTGAGGGTGTCTAGCTGCTCTCATCTTCTTTCCCATTAGTGCCTCTGCGCCGTATGTGGAGCTCAAACAAGTTCTTATGAATTGGAAGATGGCAGATGGCTGTAGGCCAATGCACTGTACTATTACCCAGGACAGTCTCCCGGGTAAATTACTAGATGGGCCTCCAGGCCCCCCAAAATTACCTATCCTGTTTTTAAGCTTTGTCTTTTGAAGGGAGGGAGTGTTAGAGCATTTATTTATTTTTAACATTTATATAGCATCCCATAGCCCAGAAGGCTCTCTGGGTAGTATTGCCTGGTAATAGTAATAGAGTAGTATTCTTGGATGGTTTTCACCTTATTCAAATGTACCACAAAACTTTTTTTGCTTTCCTTGCCTGATTAATATTGTTGTGTTTGTCTTCTGTAGCATTTAGATGCCTTATTACGACAGATCCGGGATATTGTAGAAAAGCACATAGACACAGATGTTTTGGAAGCTTGTTCTAAAACGTACCATGCGCTTTGCAATGAAGAGTTCACAATCTTTAACAGAGTGGACATTGCAAGAAGTCAGCTAATAGATGAACTGGCAGACAAATTCAATAGACTGCTTGAAGATTTTCTGCAAGAGGCATGTCTCTTCTAGATTTTTTTGCTTTTCTTATTTTGGTGTTGGTATTTAAGCAAGAATTCTGATTGCCACAGCATGTGGCAGGAAGCTTCTTGCAAAGTACAAGAAAACCCCCAGCCCTTCTAATATGGGCCATCTCCTGTCATGGATTTTAAGAGCCTGTAGATAATGGAAAGTGAAGTTAATTTTGTATTTGCTTCTCATTGCATCTTGTAACAACAAAAAGAGCCAACCAATGGCAGGGATGTTACCTAGAATGTTTGCCTCATAAGTAAAAGTATTTCATAACTGGTCTGAAATGGAAAGTATTGATAGCTGTCACTTGTTTTGAATGTATTTTTTATTAGCGCTATTCTTGCTATAAAAACAAAACCTTATCTATCACTCCTTGAAAATATCTGCTTGAATTACAATAATGTAACTTTTTAAAAACAGAGTGACGATCCTGATGAAGATGATGCTTATCAGGTCTTATCAACATTAAAGCGAATCACTGCTTTTCATAAGTAAGTAGACAAATTCATCAATTTCTTTGTATTTTAAATAAAATTTAGGTTCCAATTCATGAACAATTTGTTGGACAACTTTCATTAAAAATGCAAACCGTTTAAAATATATAAGTGTTCTTAATCTTTGAGCTGCTACAACAATTCCAGTAAATACGTACTGAAGAGGCATTTTGCTTATCTTCTGTTCCACATATTTCAACCCTTTCTCTTGTCTTTCCTCTTAAGGGGATTTTGATTCTTTAATATTAGAGAGAGACTCTGTGTTATCTTTGTGGCTAGTATTAATTATCCAGAGGAAGCTGTGCCTCAATGTGTGTGTGGGTGAGAGAAAGTGTTGTTGCTGCTGGTGCTGTTATCTGCTTGATTTTCCCCTCCCCGTTTTAAAGCTCAGGGTAATGAGCATGAAGGAAGAACCAGAGCCAGACACACTGCAGCCTCCATGGCATGTGCCATTCTAAGAATGGCAAAACTCTGTGGTGGTAGCAAGCATTGTTACGTTGCAGCAGCTGTCATTTGAATCTGTGTCTGATGGAAGTTGCTCTTTCCAGTGTGTGGCAGGATACAGTAATGCATTGCAAAAGGAAAACGAGCTGTTCGTGTCGTTTCTATTTTCAGTGCTCATGATCTGTCAAGATGGGACTTGTTTGGTTGTAACTACAAGTTATTAAAAACAGGCATTGAGAATGGAGACATGCCTGAACAGGTTTGTGTAAACAACAACAAGGCACATTTAATAAAGCTTAAATTATAGTTCTTTGTTTTTTAACCATTTTTTTATTTCTTAAACACAGATTGTTATTCATGCACTGCAGTGTACTCACTATGTGATCCTTTGGCAGCTAGCAAAAGTTACTGAGAGCAGTTCTACAAAGGTAAGTATTGTTCTGACAACTTTAATTCCAGTTAATGGATTTTAAAAACTGTCACTGTGGTGTGTAAGCTGCTTTTGTTTTTATTTGAAACACGAACCTGTGCAATAGGCAGGGTAGCAGCAGGAGAGGGGAAAGGAAACTCTTTGGCCCTCTTGACCCCTGAAGTTTCAGCAGGAGGTGGATTTATTTCCTTGGGTTAGGGAGGCCCACATTCAAATCAAATACATAGGGTATGTCCTTTCAATTGCTAACCTCTCTCTGTATTGAGGAGTGTAGGGGAAGGGAGTGTGTAAGTCTGAGGCCCACTTCCAGTCCATGGTGCAGCTCCAGGGGGCAAATTAAAAGTGAATAGGCTGCAGGTGTTATGGACATTTTATGCTTCTGCTCTTGCTTCTTTTTTACATGGACAAGTGTGGTATAGTGGTTAAGAGCACGGGACTGGGACTCAGACGATCTGGGTTCTCGTCCCTGCTCAGACATGGAGCCAACTGGGAGACTTTGGGCCAGTCACAGACTCTCAGCCCAACCTACTTCACAGGGTTGTTGTTGTGGGGATAAGATGGATGATGTAAGCTGCCTTGAGCCCTTTGTAGGAAAAAGGCAGGATATAAATAAATAAATAAATAAATAAATAAATAAATAAATAAATAAATAAAATATTTTTATGACAAGTATCCTGTTTCTTAGAAAGCAAACATTTCTCTTGAGCTAGCAGTGAGATTCAAATGGATCTTCTTACTGTTCAACATTGCTTTATTTCAAAGGAGGACCTTCTACGCCTAAAGAAGCAGATGAGGGTGTTCTGTCAAATCTGCCAGCACTACCTAACCAATGTAAATACAGCTGTTAAAGAACAGGTTAGTCACTGAGTAATTGGCCTTTGTTTTATATGTAAGTGATGGGAAGAATATACATGCTTCTTTTTCTATACCTGCATGAGGAAGTGCAAAATTAGGGAATATGTGGGAGTATGCCCACATGATGGAATAACTAATAAATAGAGAAAATAGATCTGTGTTCTTCTGGTGTCAGGAAAACCTACAAGGTGCAAGTTATATAATTGCTGAGGTGATTATTATAAAAATATGCTGTCTCATAATTTTTTGCAATAGACTTTTCTATGATGTTAGATTCTGTTTTTTGTTTAACTTGTGGAAAGATATGCATTTAATGTTTAAAAAGATTATGATCCCTCTTGTTAATTTTTTTCTCCAGGCCTTCACTATTTTGTGTGATGTATTAATGATCTTCAGCCATCAGATTATGTCAGGAGGACGTGACATGTTAGAGCCACTAGTTTACACTCCTGATTCTTCATTACAGTCTGAACTGCTGAGCTTTATTCTAGATCATGTCTTCATTGATCAGGATGACGATAGCAACAGTGCAGGTACAGGCACATGAAAGCCATCCTGTCAGGCATTTCCTTTGTTTTGTTTCGGTTCAGTTCGGCTTGGTTTGTTTCGTTTCGTTTTTTAAGTCAAGTAAGTTTGTGAGCTACTGTCTACTTTTATTGTATGGAAAGGTAGAGATGAACAGCTGGGAACCTCTCCCAAGTGCAGGCCTTGTGGAGCATGAGTTAACTTCTTTGCAAAATTGCCCCTATGGAAGGGAGTGATGTTTGTAGAAGTGGGTCTTGGTCTACATTGAGAAGTAGGGTTAGAACTCACTATCCCCCAGTGCACTCTACGTTCCTGTAAAGGCTAACATTTTGCATGTAAGGCTTTTTTCCTTGAGAAGGCATTCCAACTCTCATCTGTAGTCTCTAAAAAGTTACAGCTTGCTTGGGCTTACTAGTTCAGTGAGAACTAGGCCCCAGTTTTCATTTTCATACACTCAACTGCAGGAACTTTCTATTTGCTTTGAAGCTATCACTTAAAATTACCTGGCTTTGTGTGGAGGGCCTGCTTCAATCCCCCCTAAAGGGATGCCTCTGGGTTAGCCCACTCCAGGCTGGTGCCTGTCCTTGGCAATTGGCCAGGCTGGTTGATCTTAATGGAAATGGTAGTCAAAAACATTTGAAAATAATATTTATTATAAATATTTTTAGCGTGACATGCGAAAAGTATCTCTGTGAAATACTTGCAGTTGCCAGCAAAGCACCTGATTCTCTTATTTAAAACTTTTGTACCCTGTCCTATACTTAAAAGTCTCATATTTCTGATATTCTAACAATGCTTGCCGCAGCATAGGATTAAAATGTGCATAAAAGTTCAGTTGAAAACAGTTGCATAGAAATCTAGATTCCTTACTACTATTATATGCCCTCTTTTATTTTTAGATGGACAGCAGGATGATGAAGCTAGTAAGATCGAAGCTTTGCACAAAAGAAGAAATTTACTTGCAGCTTTTTGTAAACTTATTGTATATACTGTGGTGGAAATGAATACAGCGGCAGATATTTTTAAGCAATATATGAAGGTAATCAGCAACATTTCACATATTCTGAAACAGGGAATGGGATATGCATTTCAGCTGGTTCAATTTCCTTGATCATTTTTTTCGTGCAAAAGCATTGTGTGACCCTTGTTACATTAATACCAAGCAGGCTTCCTTCCCCGTCCCTTGGTATAGTATTGAAGTCTTATATTGGTCCTGCATATTTAGTGTTCCTCCCAAGAGGAAATGTTAGTTCAATTTATACACTTTAAAGTATTTTATTTTCCGTATTCCTTAAATGTGCTTCTGACACTAAACTGTGCTTACAGTAAATACCTCTGCAAACTAAAATCAAGCTATTTCTTGTGTGTGTTTTCCTTTTGGTAGTATTACAATGACTATGGGGATATTATCAAAGAAACGATGAGTAAAACAAGGCAAATAGACAAAATCCAGTGTGCAAAGACTCTGATTCTCAGTTTACAACAGGTAGGTGTTTTCTTGAGTAAAGTGCCTACTTTGTCTGCTGGCTAAAGATAGAATTCCTTATTTTAAAATGATTAGTGCAACTCAGGATATCAGATAAATCCCACACACTTTGAAAAGTTTCCTTATTGCGTAAATACTTTAGTAGTATTTGCCACATAGCACTTCAGGCTGTATGTTACTAAAGTATTTAGAGAATTCCGCTACTCAAACCTGGCAAGCATAGTTCATGGAACTTAAACCACTTTGGTTTTCTAATGCAGAACTAAAACTGCCATTTTCAGTTTTTAAAGAGCTATTTTTAAAATAAGATTTTAAAGAGCTATTTGTAAAATAAGCCCATTTCATAATCTTGCATGTATTTATTGTTCTCTAGAATCTGTTTTGTGATAGATGTATGTATCTTAATTGTATTTAATTTTGGCTACAAATCATGAAATGTCATAACAGAAAGGACATATGCAGAACTTTTCAAAGGAGAGCTCTGCAACTCCAGCACTTTGTCAGGAGATGCCTGGGAGAGCAGAAGGAGCAACAGAAGCCATCTTCATATCTCTGCTCTCTTGTCTGATCCTTTCTTCATTTGAACCCTCTTTTAAGCTTGTCTAGTGGAGTCACAGGATCTGGCAGGCTTTGGGATGTTGTAGATCCTCAGTGCCATTCTACCCGCTCATTTTCATCTCACCTGAGGTTGGGGCTCCAACCTCAGATGGAAAAGCCACTGCAGATCTTTCCATTATTCTGAAATTATAGCAATGTCTACAGCTTTGGACAGGGACATGTTAAAATACTTGATGGCCCTTGGACAGTTTCCCAGAGGCCAGAGTATGGGTCTGTTTTAGAAATTCTTCATTATGTGTACCCCTGAATACGATTGCACCTTTGAATATGGATAGCTACTTCCTTGAGCCAGTGGATCATTGTGAATGTGGGCTGATTAAGTACAGGTGACACTTCATCCCAGGAATAGTTCTAGTCAAGGTGGGATGAAAAACACATTAGCAGTAAAGATGCAGATTCTTTTCCTGATCTCTTTCACTGCCAGACAAAGTATAACTAATGAACTGGAGAATTGTGAGTTCAGATGAACTAGAGATTACACATTCAACTATTTCCTGGTTCATTGTTTTTTTCTCTTCATAGTGAACTGAATACCCACTGCTCTGCTCCTCTGCTCACATCCTGAGGCCAAAATGATATCCAGGGTAGCCTTTGTGACATTTGTTATGGTCATCAGGGGTATATTAACAGCAAATTACTTCCTGGCATTTGATCCCTAGAACTGATTTAAGCCTAATTCTTCTGTGCTGAGTTCTGTAGTTCATGCATGTTTTAAAACTAGTCATTAAAAAGTTTTATTAACTGATACTTAGGGTTTCCCTGAAGACTTGGCTCAGCTCTGAATGTGGACGTCCAGGTTTCACCAGAGCCCAGAAATGGGTTTGCACAATTGAGGTGTAGTGCACCAGCATCATGCAGAATAAACATTTGGAAATGGCAGCCAGTCCAAAATGATGTGGCCTGCCATAGTGTTGACCAGGGCAGGTTACAGCAAATTTATGACTGTCTTGTTAAACAGCTTTACTGGCTGCCAGTCTGTTTCTGAGCACAATTCAAAGCAGTGGCACATGGAGAACATACATTAACCCTTTTCCTCTTGAAAATGCGGTTTTAACTCGTACAAAAATTGGATTAAGACTGACAATTATTTTCCTCATACAGCTTTTCAATGAAATGATTCAAGAAAATGGGTATAATTTTGACAGATCATCACCAACATTCAGCGGCATTAAGGAATTAGCTCGACGATTTGCATTAACCTTTGGACTTGATCAACTGAAAACAAGAGAAGCCATTGCTATGTTACACAAGTAATTGCCAACATTTGCTTTGCTTTGTAACTTCTTATGAATTAACTGAAATGATTGATTTCCTCCATTCTTGATTTTCAGCAAGCGAAAGGAGGCCCAACATAGTGCAGCTTAAATTGACATGTACTTTAAATAATTTGCTCAGCTTGTGGTTTGCATCCAATACATGTTATATCAAAGTACATATTATAATATGTTAAAAGGGGTTGTAAATACAGTTATCACAGATATTCCACCATTTTGAGGAAAGCTCAAGTTCATACCAGATAAATTGACCGTTTTAAGGGTAGGTTTGCAGAAGACTGGGTATGTTCAGACCAGTGTATATTAACTTTATGCCAACATCTTTCTAAGATCTTTCTAGTAATGGGATCACACACAAACCTTGATGGCAGAGCATATTTAGCTCTGCTCCGCTGAGCTAGAATTTTCCTGCCTCATGTCTTGCTGAGAGGCAGTGGTCTGTGTGAAATTATTTTAGCTGGAAGGGCTGTAGCTCAGTGGTAGAGCATGTTTTGCATGGAGGAGATTACCTGTTCAGCAGGAAATTGAGAACTCTGAAGCCCTAAGAGCAGTCTTACCCAACCTGGTCCCTCCCAGATCTTCCAGTTTGTAACTTAAAGTATTCCAGACCATTGGCCATAGTGACTGGAGCTGATGGCTGTTCTAGTCAAAACTGGAAGGGCACCAGGTTGGAGAATGCTGACCTGAAGAGCAACATCATCCAAAAACAAGACTGGGCCATGTGAGTCAGGAGTGCTGATTATATAAGGAAGCTTTCTTTGCACAAGAAAAAAATGTGCCACATTTTGAAGTAATGCATTGAGAGAGCAGCCTTTCAAATAAATGTTTAATTTAAAATGTTTTATTGGAATTGGAGAACCATAGTTTGATACAAACTGAGTCATTCTTAAGAGCAAGTCTCATTGCAATCAATTGGACTTAATCGCAACTAACTTCCGTTTCAGTGGGTATACTCAGTGGCTTTGACTTAAGTCTGAATCCAACCCAAATGTGTACTTCATACTTGTTAAATGTAATCTTTACCCTTTTTAAGTGCTTACTTCACTACATTTAATGTATCTAGAAACTTTGCATAGAAAAATAAATATTTCTGATTGTTTTCAGGGATGGCATAGAGTTTGCTTTTAAAGAGCCTAACCCACAAGGTGAGAGCCATCCACCTTTAAATCTGGCATTTCTCGATATATTGAGTGAATTCTCTTCCAAACTTCTCAGGCAGGACAAAAAAACTGTGTAAGTATTTTATGCATATTCTTGGTATTTGCAGAATTTTAAAGCATACATTTATGTAGCACGATCATAATTTGTTATGCATATTTGTACCATATGATTGTGTGAACTGTGCTTTAACAGGGAATCAGATTTCATAGCAAATGTTTGTTTGTTGATTGTTCATATGAATCTCTTAGAAAGGGCATTTAGCATTGTGATTAAGTGATCAGACTTTTTAAAAAAGATGGTCACAATGTGGACATATTTTTTTATGGAGTTGTTTAACTATTCTGTGAATGAATTAACTTAAGCACTGGAAGTTTCTTAGTGCTTAAGACTTCTTAATTTAGATACTAGTCTTAAGGCAGGTAGATTGTCCATGATTTAGTTCTGGAAAAAGAATTGCTTTTCTGTCTAGAATTCTGAGGGAGAACTTGGTGATGGTTCCGAAGGCAGCATTCCATTATAGTCATAGAAGGCTGTTTGTGTCTTTTGTTGCTGTTGTATTCCAAGCAGGGCCAATTCAGCTTTTTCAGCTTAGTACAACTTTGATTGTGAAAGCACTTTGTATACAAGAGATTTAGGGGTTGGTTCACATAATACATGTTTTTTTCGACAAATGTAATATATGGCTATCTATGACTGCCATCAGTTTTTGTTACTGGGGTGGGGAGTGGAATCGCATGCAAAAAAATGGTCATCTCTGTCTTCAGAAATTTGAAAGAACTTCATATAACCCTCTATGTTTTATGTATTTAAATTCAGCCAGTGTTTACTAATAACAATTGTTCTTTTAAAGGTATGTTTACCTGGAGAAGTTCATGACCTTTCAGATGTCTCTCCGAAGAGAAGATGTGTGGCTTCCACTCATGTCTTACAGGAATTCTTTACTAGCTGGAGGTGATGATGATACCATGTCAGTCATTAGTGGAATCAGTAATCGAGGGTCTACAGTACGGAACAAGAAAACAAAGCCAGCCACAGGGAAGCGGAAACTACCTGAAGGTTTGAATTCACTATTTCTTTTTGGAGCAGAGTGCTTGGTTTTTAACTTGGGAGTGTAAACCACAGGTCTGCAGACCTTGAAAGTTAAATGAGGAATATTGGTAGAGCTTTTCATGTATGTGTGTGCACACATTGCCTCTTCAGTCCTGAAGCCACTTCTTGGTCCTGAAGCAACAGTTTTTCTTCCAATAAACCACCTCCTAAAGGGAAAAAGTCAGTAAGAGTAGGATCATTTATTCCTGCCATAGAACCTTGTTGCTAGAGCATCCTAGGAAGTATCCAGCACCCATTCATGCAGGGTGCTGCTTGTAGGAATGAGCCTCTCATGGCAGGAACCAGAAGCTGTTCTACAGCTCCCTGTTTTTCTTTGAAAAGTGACAGATAACTGGGGATCTGGGAGCAATTAGACAGTGTTCATAAAAAAGAACATTTCCATCTCAACTCTTAGCTCAGTTCAGATGATACATTTGTTCTCCTTCAAAGCATAGACTCATGTGTTCCATCTTTCTTTCCTGGATTTCTGTGACATCCAGCTAACTCAGCCAAAGTTTAGTTAGTGCCAGGAATTTTCTGCAAATACAATTTGAAGCTATGATTAAAGAGGGTTTGCAAACCACAGCTTGCCTGAAGTGTAGATCAAAAGAATTTTTAAAAATCAAGTTCGCTTGGTAGTAGTACTTTGATAGGTAAGCCATAAAGGGGAGATGATCACTAAAGTGCAGCTTAGTTGATTTACTCAAATATATATAATTCTTTGACAGGATACGGTATCCGGCTGGGTATTGTTTTATTGCAGTGTGCTTTGTACAGAAGCAGTGCAGCACATCTTATCACTGAAGTCCTGTTTGCATGTATCACAACACAAAGGTTATGAATTAATCCACAAATGTTTATTTCTCTAGCTGAGGAAAGCAGCAGCAGTGATAGCATGTGGATGAACCGGGAGCAAACAATGCACACGCCTGTCATGATACAGACGCCACAGCTCACTTCTACTATCGTGAGGGAGCCCAAAAGATTGCGGCCTGAAGACAGTTACATGGGTGTCTATCCAATACAAGCTGAGCACCACCAACCTCCTATTGACTACAAGTATATGCATTTTTAAATCTGCGGGCCGTGTTGCAACTGCTCAGATATTTGGTCTGCCCAAGTTTTAAAAAATCATATTTTTCTTTCAAGTACGCAGGTGACATGGATGCTGGCTCAAAGGCAGCAAGAAGAAGCAGCCCGGCAGCAACAGGAGAGAGCAGCTATGAACTATGTGAAACTGAGGACTAACCTGCAGCATGCCATGTAAGGACAAGTAGCAGTTCCCAAACATAATACCAGATCTCTTTGTGTTTCACTGGTATTCATATTCTTCACCTTGAATTACTTTCAGTATCTCCATGCAGAAATCCAGAGAACTGTGAAAATAGCTCACATGGGGGTCTTTCAAGTGGCTCATGATGCCACATGGGAAAACACTTTTGAATTTGAGCTTCAAAGCCATTTCTAGTATGGTACAGATGGGCACCATAGTTAAAAGGAGGAGGAAACAGTTAAAGTATTTACACAGGACAGACTTGATCCCAGCAAAATGTGATTCACTTAAACATATCTAGACCAGCTATTCTCAAATTGTAACTTTTTCCCTTGGGATTGATAAACAAGGGTTATATTGTTGCTACGCTGGGTATACATGGGTGCTGTGCCTGTGCAGTGCCTCCCTCAAGAAGATTTCTCTAGTTTAACCTAGAACTTACCATGGTCCTCCGCCCCTTCCCTCCCACCCTGTATATAAGGGTGGGCTCCCACCATTTTGACAGTTCTTTAAGACCGCCAAATGCACAGATGACCACTCAAAGAACTACAGTTGCAGATATGCAACCTGCATTTAATATATATGATAGCAGTATAAATGGAATAAAGACCAGGTATCCTCTGAATTGAAATAGTCAAAAAGAGGTTGAATTATTTGTAACTAATTCCTTCTATTTGAAGGCTTTGCTTTCTTGAGTAAATGTAGGCCAAGCTGTACCCATTCATAAGAAAGTATCAGCAAGCTTGATAACCCTGACGCTTACAGGGATCAAAAGATCTTAAACCACCACTCTCCCCACAAATAACCCAGTGGGGACATAGTGCAACAGAATGACAACTGAGAAAGGAGGACAGGAGAAACACTGGCAACATAAATGGGGAGAGGGAATAGAAACAGTGGTTAGAAAAGGATAGAGGTGGAAACACACAGTACGAAAGGGCATATTGTTGGAATAGTCATTTCTTTGTTCACGCTGAAAAACTGTTTTTAGATATCCTTGGGACAGAATGAGAGCTTCCCACTGAAATCAGTAGAAAATCCCAAGCTTTAATATAGCTGGGACTAAGCACAAGAATTTCCTTTCCCATGGTGGGAAAAGCGAAAGATGGAGGGTTGGAGAATGCTTCTAAGCAAAGATGGTTAGGCAAAGAATATGAGTGGCTGTTAAAGGGAAAGAAGATGAAGTGAAGGGCTGTAATCTTGAATGGAAGGACATGTTGTTACAGACTCTTCACTGCAGTTTTATTGTATCTAAACAAGTTGATGATTATGCACTCTGGGATTTCTGTTAGGAGAGATGTGCATGTATTCTCTGACTAAGGTAAAATTCACTGGTCATCTTTAAATACCCTTCAGTCGACGTGGCACAAGCCTAATGGAGGATGATGAGGAGCCCATTGTTGAAGACGTCATGATGTCATCTGAAGGGCGCATTGAGGATCTCAATGAAGGCATGGATTTCGATACCATGGACATAGATCTAGTAAGAAAATTGGTTACTTCTATTAGAGCAAAGCGTTTATATGCCTTCATAAGATGGCTGCAATTCTATAGTAGCTTTTAGAACAGAAAGTAGCTTTTGTATTAACTAAATCAGAAACAGGTAGCTAGATATCGACCAATATCTGGTTTATGTTTTAGTTAACAATTCTAGAAGCATCTATCAACAGTGGTGATACTTAAGTCAAATCACATAGATGGATTAGTATCCAGCATGATTTTTGGTTTGCTTTTCAGCCGCCATCAAAGAACAGGAGAGAAAGAACAGAACTCAAGCCGGATTTCTTTGATCCTGCATCAATCATGGATGAATCTGTAAGTGCACTGTGACAAGCTGGGTGAACCAGATATTTATTTATA
Source organism: Varanus komodoensis (assembly GCF_004798865.1). Taxonomy (NCBI): domain Eukaryota; kingdom Metazoa; phylum Chordata; class Lepidosauria; order Squamata; family Varanidae; genus Varanus; species Varanus komodoensis. Next base: position 5,002,363 of record NW_025335549.1, read on the forward strand.
ATGCTCTATGGTCTGCAAATTCACTCACTTAAGTAGGTATTGCTTCTGCAAGGGGGGCAAGACCCTATCCTCCTCCTAAGGTTGGACCTGAGAAGGGTTCTGGAGGATAAACTCTGCTGTCATACTACATTCCAGAGGTGCTCCATGTGTGCCTGAAGGTTATCATGACATAGACCTGCCCCCCACCTCTCTTTTGAGATGACAGCTTATGAAGAGATTGTTTCTGACCACCCTCTGCTGTTCTAGTGCCTCTGAAAGGCACTTTCAGACAAAATCCCACATCTCCCTCAGTTCCAAGAAGCAGTAGAATAACAGTTGCCACTTATTTTGATGAAGATGCCAGCCCTAATTTGTGGAGTCAGGATAACATTAAACTGTTAATGTTATTTGTTACACTATATTGTTAATGCAAAAATGCAAATGCTATTAGTTTAAGGGAGTAAAATGCCACTGAAATGATCTCAGTGTAAAAAGGTCTGTATCATTTCCTCAGTACTGTTTGTATGTATGTACTTACAAAATTCTTGGTCCTGTGTATTGTTTATTTATGAGGTGGTCGTTACAAGTCCAGAAAAAACATTGAAGTTGTTCCTTTCTTCAACAAATTTTAGCTAGTTGGTAACTGCTGAAAGGGTACTGGATCGAACAGTGAGCCGATCTATTATTGAACTGAGTACTTTTTCAGAATTTAATTTGAAGCAAAGCTTTTTTTAAAAAATGTATATCTTTTTTTCTTCTTGACGGTTTTCAAGAAATGTGTCAAAGAGCTTTTTTAGTGGAAAAGTAGCTGCAGTTCTTCAATGGCACCACAGGATGGCAGCAAAAATTCAGTTACTTGTCCGAAGCTCTATGATTGCTATGTGTACTTGTGGAAATATGTTGACTTGTTGACTTCAGAAGAGTTAACTTAGTATACTTTCAGTTCTCTTCCGAAAGCCCTAAGTTTAATGCCATTTTTTTTCAGTATAGGAACTAGAAACAACATATTAGGTAGGAGGGTGCTGTATGAAAAAGATGTAGAACAGGGGTCTCAAACTCAACTGACCTGGGGGCAGTCTGGGTGGGGCTGGGCCGCATCAAGTATTCCACCACTGTGGTGGTGGTGGGCCGCTCATCCCGCGTCGCTCCCGGGGGCCGACCCGGGTGCCGCCGGCGCTTTGAAGGCCGCAGGGCCCCGCCCCCGTGGCCCACCCATCCCGGCAATTGGCTCGCGGGCCGCGAGTTTGAGACCCCTGATGTAGAACATCATATAAAGAAATGTAGCTGAATTCCTAGGGTTGCTCTTGGCTTCTCCAAACTAAAAGGATTTTAATACCATGCAACTACAATTAGTGAAATTAAAAATTGTAGGTTCTAATGAGCTGGCTGTTGTATTCCACAGTTGATGTTGAATATTTATGCCTCTGTCCCATTCAACTGACCTAAATTATATTTGCATTGCTGAGCTTGCTCTATGCGTAACTTGAAATACCATCAAGATTAAGTTACATAAATTAGAGGATCTTTTTGTATATTCCCGTAAACCAATTTTATCAAAAAGGCAAGAAAAAGGGGGTTTTGCTCTTCCTTTTTGGCACTAATACTTGATACTTACCTCTATACTTGATGATACCCTGTTTGAAAAATGTATTAATACTTCACTTTGATGAAAACTTACACTGTGACATTTTAAACATGTAACATTTTCTTTCTCCTAGGTTCTTGGGGTATCAATGTTTTAGTACCAGTGCAACGAATAACTCCGTGGTGAAGTCATTTTCTAATGTGGAAGAGGAGATTTTTAAAATAAAAAATGTGGTAGATACAGTGATATTCTGAGCAAGATTTTTTTTCTCTAAGGAGAATGTAATGTGCTTACAAGATCCAGTACAATGAAGGGGCAGTTTTGTTTGCCTGAAATATAAAGGACAAGGAAACAACCTGAGGATAAGCTATAGTTTCTGTTGGCAAACCAGTATTTTATTTATGTAATATTCGTTTATTTCCAAATCATAGTAGTAAATAACCACCTTCTTTAAATTTCTTGCCATTGAGGAAATGCTTGGTATATTTTTGAGCACCTCCCCTTTATAAGCTGTCATCTGCATTCAAATAATGACTTCTAGATTGTTGTTGCAATCATGTGTGGAAATAATGGGATGACTTGATTTCAAACTGTGGCATTTGTAAAACTAGCAGAAGGAGTTAACACATTTTCTGCTGGGGTGCTTTAAATCGTATGACCAGAATTGCAGTTTCGACAGAAGCTTTGTTTCAGTTAGAATAATCATAGTAATAAACTTGCAACCTGATTATTTCACTCAAAACCCTATTTAGAATTTTTAGTATAAGAAATGCAAAATATCCCAGCACTTCCTTATTGCATATTCATGAAATATTGAGGAACCATAAACTGCCAGAAAACACTGAAATATCAATCCTGCTTACCCATTAATGGCTCCGAGAGTTTGCTTGTCCTTTAAGAAAAATGTAATGTTGTGAAATTCCTTCCAGTAGTGCCACTGTATTTTGTCTCCAAATAAAGAAGCTTATTGTAGTATGTTTGCAGAAAAAAATCTAAACAAAAATATACAGCTTATTAGAGTGTGGGAATAGGGGTCTAAATTTTAAATAAAGTATATATATATAAATATATATATAAATTGGTGCTGATTTTATAATTGCGCAGTTTGTTTAGTTTTTTCTTACTTTTAAATTCCAACTTAAAAATTATGAGGTTTCAGAAATATATTGAAAGTTTAACAATGTTTAAAAATAGATAAGCATGAGAATTCATGCTTTAAAATGATTTTTAAATTTGTATTTTATATTGTTTTATCTATCTCTGTCTTTGCAAGCAGTCTTCAGGTTAATGATAACTTCTAACAGGTTACAGTACATTTCCTCTATATGTAAATTAAATTGGATAATAGAAATTCATCAATACCCCTTAATAATCTTTGAAAGCTAAGCTTTAACCTTCATTTCATGACTTTGCATAAATAAATTCCAGTCATTCTAAACAACAAAGAACATACATGTGGATCTACGCCATTTTGACATCAACTTACTCTGCAATGCTTAGGCAGCTAGACATCATTTAAAGGAAATGATAACTTATATTACATATGTATATTTTTTGTCAGTTTTCTCTCAGTTCTCGAGGTATCTTTCTAATCATTCCATGCGCCTTAATAAGCTTGCAATACAGTAATTTCCTCAAATAAGCAAATATAAGAAGGCCTCTTCTTCATAAACCAAACCTTGGGCTGTGGTAGCCATAAACCATAGGTTCTCTAAATGATCATAACATTTTGAAAAATCATGGGTTAACAGAACCAGATCTGCCTAGCTCCATTTTGCATAAATACGATCATGTCTAAAAGTACTGCCTATATTATTTTTTCCTTCTTCACACCACTGCATTTAAATAGAACTGCTGAGAGGACTGTATATATGATTTTAAACTTAAGTTGATTTTTTTCTTACTCTTGAAGGAGTGTTTCTTTGTGAAAGCAGTTCTTACAGCTTTACGTTTTCAAACTAAAAATGTTTTATATATTTACCTTAACCTGTTGTCCTCCACATTCTATTGTCCTAATTGTACTGTTTTCTGATTTGTATTTATGTCTTGAGACAAGTAACTTTTTGAATAAAAATAAACCTACAGTATGTTGTAAGTTTGATCTTTTTGAATCAAGGGTAGAGGAAGAAAAAGAGTGTGAATGGTGCAAATGTTATGTTTATAAAGATTAAAGCTTTTTCCATGTCTTTTAAGTGTTTGTCTCAGAATTGGGATAATGTATGGAAAACTGCACTGTTTTATATTTGTAATAAATTGTACAAGTTTTTAAAATGTGAATAAAGCACTAATTGGGTTAATAATTTAAAGTAGAGATGTTATGCAATCATGATTGGTCTACATACTTCTTCAGTTTGAGATAAAGTCATGTCCACCTCTCTTTCCTGCAGCTTCTAAATATATTTACCAAGTTTATCAAGAGTCTCAACACAAATATACACAATTCATTCAATGGCTTGTGGGAAGGCCAAGTTCTGTAAGAAGACTTTGCTTTTGTGTATGCCTGATTTTAAACTGATACAACTCAACTGTCATAATTAAGGTGCATACCATCAACACTAGAATAGAAGTATTGCCAATACTGCTACCCTGTGCACATTTCTGGGGAACCAGCAGCATTTGGCAAACTTCTGAAATTGTTGAGGATTCATTATTTTACTGCTTTCGCTGAAATCCTGATGCAGCTGACTTCTGCAAAAGTGTGCATGGCAGGTATACCAAGCAAAATTTAGCAACACTTGGGATTCAGGTCCAGAATTTTTATTGCTTCTGTTTTGCTTTTTAAAGGCTAGACTGTAAAATTTTAATCATTTGATTCCCTAGGTAAGACTGAAGTGGTTCAGGTCTAGTTTATTTGGCACAATTCCATCACATAAATTTGCAACAGAACCCTAGACTGGCCTGGTTTTGGCTGGTGTGAATAACTCTTCTGATGTGCATATGCATTTTATTGATGAGGCTGAGGTTTGGGTCCACAACCATGAGGCCCTGTTTGAATGGAAGCCTTTAGGGTTAGGGTCTGATTATACATACAGACTATGCATACATGGTGCTGAGGGAAACACCTAGATGGAAGGCCAGTGGATAGAATCCTAATTCCTTCTGCCCCCATGAAATCACTGAACATCTGATAAAGACTTGAACTGGACCCTAGAAAGACTGATGCTACTTTGACTCAGTTGAAGGTTAAGGAAGAGGATGTGCCATTTTGCATGCAAAAGATCTTAAGTTCTATCTCCTCATAGAGTTAGGAAACAATTTGTGGAATCCTAAAGAGCTACTGCCAGTGAGCCTATACTTAGGGGATGGGCCACTTGTCCTCAAGCTGTTTTGGCCAGTAACTGATCATCACCACTGGGTATGCTGGATAGGGCTGATGAGAGATAACCCTAGACTAAACCATGCGAATAGACTTGGCTTACAGCAGCCTCTTTCAAGAGAAAGAGAACAAGGAGGGAGCTCAGGGAACATACCTCAGAGTATGCTTTGTATGCAGGAGGCTCCAGGCAGGGCTTCAAAAACTTCCTCTCTGGAAGTGGAGCACTGGGTCCAGTCAGTGTAGCAGTTCCAAAGTGCATGAAGCACTGCAGTGCTACGTTTAATGCAGGATAAATTTCTGAATGCCTGCCTGAGTAGTTCAGGCAAGGTCTGAATTTGGCTAGATTTGCAGCAGGATACAAGTCTATGAAGCCCAATATATATTTTAAAGGAGAAGAGTGTCCAGCACACTCACAGTTGCTGCCGACAGAAACAAGTTTTGTGCTTGTCCATTCTCCTCTTGTCAAGTCTATACAAGCTGAATACAAATTGAAACTGTAACTATTACCTTATGGTTATTCAAATACAGCCACCAGAGGGCGTGCTTGAAACAAAAACCAGGGAGTAGCAACCTTTGAATAGAACAGCCTTCTCCAGCCTTGTACTTTCCACTCCCATCAGCCCCAGCCAGCATGGTCAGTGGTCAGGCACACTGGGAGTCATATCCCAACATCTCTAGAGGGCATCAGTTCTCAGAGAACATTTCACAAGATGCAGGACATCAGAAAGGTTCTGCAAGGCTAAGACCTTTTTAAAAAAATATTTTAATAACGTTTAATATCTATAGATTTTAATTGTTTAGCCAGGGTGTTTCCGGATTTTAATTGTATTTTGTTCCATGTTTGTTTATGTGAGCCGTCCTGAGGCTATAAGTGATGGGATGGCATACAAAAACTCTAAATAAATAATAAGTGGGGCCTGCAATGAAACATAGCTGTGTGGAATGTTTCCTGTGTAGGGTTCCAGTCACCACTTCTTCCCACTGATTTGCCAAACTTCCTTGATGACAGATGCTCCACTGCCTTTAAGCAAGTTGGGTCCATGTTGCTAAACATACATACATACAAACATACATACATACATACATACATACATATATCTGCTCCCTCCTGTAAGCTGGTTGTATGTTGGTTATGGAAGCCATTGCACACACTGCTTTTCCATGGGAAAAGAGGGAAAGATGCAGAGAAAAGAAGGGGTGTTCTTGGATCCACACGCATCCGCAAAAAAGAGAAGTTCTCTCTAAACTTTACAGGATTGTAACAAATACCAATGTTTTATAGTGAGTAAATGCTATTCCATTCACCATGTTAAAATGCATGATACAGCTAGGAGAATCTTTATATCAACAGCATATTGATGAACATGATAACAATCATGATTGACCATTGTGAGAACAATGGCAAACAGTAAATTTGAACTAAAATACAATAAACCAAAAATCTTCCTGAACCCTTTTTATCACCTTGGCAGTAAAGTCCATTTATTATCAGATAATCTGTTTTGAATTTTGGCTGCAGACTTCCAGACACCTGCTACAATACAATTATAGAAAGATCATGGTTGGGCTTGTACCCTGAAGGATTACCTTCCTAAGAGGGGGAGCAATGCTCCTTCCCTCTATCAGACACTCCTTTCTCAATCTTTCACTGATGGAGTTTACTTCCCATGATGGTGGCTTGATGTTTAAACTGTATGTCATGCTACATGAAGGAGAACATAACCATAGAAATACTTTACAAAATCAACCAATATATTTTAAAATATGCTCACTTTTTCAGAGACAAACCCAAGTGCTTTCTGCTAGGAGTCACATTTGCAAGGTAAGATTTTTTCTTCCAAAATTAGACCAGAAGTAGAAATGAAAAATCTGCTTTACTTCCTTGAAGATTAGGGCACTGAAATCAGTAGTTCAGAATGCTAAGAATTACATGCTCTTGCAGGTAAATTTATAAAGTATTGAACTGCTGGATATTTTAAAAAAAGTCATAGCTTCTCAAGTTCTCAGAGAACAAACCTAAAATTATGATTCAGGAGCTATTCTTGTTTTATGTAAGCTCTATGCCACTTTTTATTGTGGCTCAGTGATATGCCATGTTTTTTCCCTCCAAAGCTCGTCTATGTTGTGACATGAGTTAAACAAGGGCTTGCTTATTTCTTGGTCTTTCTTCATACAGTTCTCAGCTCGGCATGCATCTTGGAACCACACCCAAGAAGCGTGGGCCAGGAGCATGACATCTTCCAGTGTTTCTGACAGAAACACAATTGCCTTCCAACCACTGGGTGACAAAACGTAAGCATATGTGACTGACACCTGGCATCCACAATGTGAAGGATTTCAGTTGCATCAGAGCTGAACTAGATTAGATGGTTGATCGGCCCCTGATGACTCGCCTGCTTAGCTCTGTAATGGATTGGGCACTTGCTCCATTACCAGATGCTTCTCTGTGGCACAGAGGTTCATCCTAGTCAAGCCAAGCACTTATCTTTCTATTCCACCTTTCCCCCATTGTGGAATTGCAGGTGGCTACATGCCTTAGGCCTGCCTAGCATCAACATGGTGGATGCCTTGTGTGCCCACAGACCATACTCTGGGCCTGGCATGTGTGGCTGGCAGCTGCCACATTTAATGCCTCAGACTGCAGTGCTGTGGAAGACAGTCATCCCTGCTCTCCCATGAATGAGTCTAATGATGTGCAGGATCAGAGCACTTGTCTAGGGATAGGCACTTGGCTGATGCCTCGGTGATGCTTAGAGGGCCATAAGAACATGTGGAGGCTGTGCTCCGATTTGTTTTATTGTAAGACCATCCCGAGACCATATGGTAGTGGATGGGATACAAATGTTTTAACTAAATAAGGAAAACCCCACATTGAGTTCTGGGTGGGAAGAAGTCCTCCGCCTTGCCATAGAAGCATGGCAGCTGCTTGCTGGGATTGAGGGCACCAGCCACGGTGCTTTGGCCACTTGGCTTCACACGGGGGAGGTTGACTGGGGTAGGTGTCTGCATCAGGGGGCCCTGGCAGCTGCCCTAGTCTGCTGGCTGCTGAGGCCAGGCCTCGGTGGTGAGCAACCTCTTTGCGAGAGATGCTGGTAAGGGGCAGGACTGGACAACACATGCCTCTCAGTCCAGTCCTTTGCATGTTTCTGTCTGCATCGTCGTCATTCCCCTTGCCCTGTGCAAATAGTGATGAGATGTCTGCTTAGTCCACAAACGCACAGCTAATACTTTGTGGAAAAACAACCGCCAGGAAATGGCCCTAGTGATGTTCATAAGCCAGGCATGCGCTTCTGTGTAAAATCCAGTCCTTGTGTAGATGGCAGGTTGGTGTGAAAGCAGGTGTGTTTCTGCACTCTGTTGTACAATAGGTGGATCAGCATCCTCTGATTCACACAAAGAGAGGAGGCAAAACTAGGCAAGATAACCTAAAGGTTGATCTCAGTTTAAGACAGCTCCGTGTGGTTTGTTTCAGTGGCTCATCAGATAAAGTGGACATCCTGCATGCCTTTGCTCAGAGATACTTCTCAGTGACCCTTCATACACTTGCAAACCATTTCCTGTGATCACTTCAGTTCTGTTGTTAAACTGAGTTCTGTTGTTAGTCTTGACATTAAGTCAGTCATCAGTCAACCAGAAGGAGCTGCACTTTTATAGTTTTAATATTGATTCTGACTGAAAAAGGTGGGTATGGGAGATGTATATGTAATGTGCCTGAACATGTTATGACGTCTGCATCTGTGTGCAGAGGCAGAGTTCTTAATTCCAGAAAAAGAACAAACCTTGAGCCTGCAAGCTGAGCACCCTTAGCTGGCAGTTTAAGCAATGAGCAAGTGAGACTTGCCTCTGAGTAAAGATGTTTAGGATTGCACAAGGGTACAAAGAATAGTTCAACATGAATCTGAGAGATGGATCCCTGAGCTGATTCCATTGCATGAGACTGATGACAATATAGGTTCAAAGAATGTTTGAGCCAACTTGGACTGAACTCCAAAAAACCATGTTCTTTGAAATCACCCGGCTCAGAAATCCAGTGTTTTAAGAACTGGAATTGGATAGGGGTAAGGGTTCTCTTCAGACCCAGCCAGACCAAACACAACACTGCATACCGGGAAATCAATGTTTATATCAGTGTATAAAAATCCCTCAAGTTATAATCTTCATGTTTAAATATGGGCATTATTGCATTAAGCAATAGCACAATGCACAAAAATCAATATCTGAGAGTAATTTAAAAGAGGCAATAAAAGCTGCCACGTCACCATCCAATCTGATATTGACAAACAGTCCTTTAGAATGAATGCCCAAGACTGAAGAAAAAAAAAGAAAAACTAACATTTTAGGTGCCCCACAGTGTTCTATTGATCAGGCATAAGCATTTTTATTGTAAATGTGATACAGAGTCTGAACTAAATATTTATTTTATGTATTTATTTAAAGTTTTTCTATGCCGTCCATTACTAAAAGTCTCTGAATGGCTTTCAAGAACAAAAAAACAAAGAACAAAGAAACCATAACAACAATAACACATGACACACTGCATCCAATAAATAATAATAAAAATGAGGATAAAGCCAATTAATTGTTAAAATGCCAGGAAAATAAAAAGATCTTCACCTGACACTGAAAAGAATAGGGCAACAGTGCCAGGCAAACCTCCTTGGGGAGCCTATTCCACAGCCAGAGAACCACCGCTGAAAAGGCCCTTCTCCAGGTAGCTACCCTCCTGATTTCCTTCGTAGAGGGTTCCGGGAGAAGGACCTCTGCTTCCAATCTCAAGGGGCAGGCTGGCACATGGGAAAGAAGGTGTTCCTTCATGTATCCTGGACCCAAGCTGTTTAGGGCTTTATAGGTCATTACCAACACCTTAAATTGGGCCCAGACTTCAGTTGGCAGCTAGTGTAAGCAATGTAGGACCAGCGTGATATGGGAGTATCAGCTGGTCCCCATTAACAACCTGGCAGCTCTATTCTGGACCAACTGACGTATCTGGACTGTCTTCAAGGGTAGCCCCACATAGAGCGCATTGCAATAGTCCAAACGGGAGGTTACCAGAGCATGTGTCACCATTGCCAGGCACTGCTCTTCCAGGTTGCAATGCAGTTGATGTAGCTGAAGGAAAGTGCTCCTCGCCAGCCAGTACCTGATGCTCCAGGGACAGGCTAGGGTCAAGTAGCACTCTCAAACTGCACACCCTGTCCTTCAGGAGGAATGCAACCCTGTCCAGAACAGGGCAGAAATCACTCACCTGGAAGGCTGAACCACCTACCAACAGGACCTCCATTTTGTCTGGATTAAGCCTCAATGTATTGGCCCTCATCCAGCCCAATACCCCGGCCAGACGCTGATTAAGGACCAACACTGCCTCACCTGGATTAGATGTAAAAGAGAGGTAGAGCTGAGTGTCATCAGCATACTGATGACTCCGCAGCCCAAAACCTTGGATGACCTCTCCCACTGGTTTCATGTAGATGTTAAAAAGCATGAGGGATAAAATGGAACCCTGTGGAACTCCATGGCAAAGTTGCCATGGTACAGGGACACAATCCCCCAGCACCACCTTCTGAATTTGGCCGGTCGGGTAGGAGTGGAACCATCACAAAGCAGTGCCTCCAACTCCCAACTCAGTCAGCCTATCCAGAAGGATGCCATGGTGAATGATATCAAAAGCCACTGAGAGGTCCAGGAGAACCAACAGGGACGCACTCCCTCTGTCCCTCTCCCCCTCCCTGCACAGGTCATCATACAGGGCGACCAAGGCAGTCTCTGTTCCATAGCAGGGACTGAAACCAGACTGAAATGGGTCTAGACAGTTGGTTTCCTCCAAAAGTGCCTGGAGCTGTCTGGCCACTACCCGCTAGAGCACCTTGCCCAGGAATGGGTGGTTCTACAGTCCCTCACAAGGAGGCCCTTTGGACACATGGCTACATCAAACCTCCAGCTCCTCCCCTGGAAAACTGTTCCATGTAGCCATCACATCTGCCTGCCATGCCAGCGGACTGGCTGCCCTGTGGATCGACACCGCCTTCCCTTTCACCAAGGTCGTCCTCTTCCTTGACTCAATTTTTGCTCCCAAGATGACTTCTCCCTTCCATGTCAACCAGGACGTTGTTCTTCTCTACTTCTTCCCAACCCGCCTACCACCAATGAGGCGACACTCCACCTCCTTGAAGTCAGGAGATGCCCTTGCCTTCTACAGGGCTCAGACTTAGTCACTATGTTGCTCTGACTGCCTCTTCGTGTGCTATGAAGGCCCCAAGGCAGAAAAGCCTGTCTCCAGCCCAAGACTATTGAGGTGGGTCTCCAGCACCACCTCTCTTGCCTGTGAGATGGCCAAGATTGACTGACTGACTGACCGCCCCCTGACTGCCCACTCCATGTGCACACAAGCACGCAAGCCACATCCACTGCGCTCCTGGTCAGCATCGCACTCCAAGAGACCTTCAAGGCTGCAGTGTGGGCTACACCCTCGACCTTCATCCACCACTACCAGCTGGATGTCCACCTGGCAGGACTGTGCATTCAGCAGGGCGATACTTTCTTCAATCCTCAGGTGATGACAGCCCCCTCCTGCTGGATGGTGAGCATGCTAGTTGCCCGTGTGTGTGATTGCACAGTTGTCTGTGCATTCACACAACCTGCCCTTCTCCCTGCGGACTACTGTCAGCATGTTGCCCTGCAGGGCCTTGGGCAGGGCATGGTCACCTCTGTGCCCTTAACAGGGTCCTCAGATCCCTCGCATGCCTGGGTCAGTGCAGTCTTCAGGCAACTGAGGGAATGGAGCCCCCACCCCTTATGCTACCTGGATGGGGGCAGACCTGGGCTCCCATGCACCCCGTGGTGCCAAGCTTTGGAGGATTTCTCTGACCGAGGCCTTGGGCTCCACGGCAAAGCCCCTGTGTGTGAATGCACAGATGACCACTCGAAGAACAACAGTTACAGGTAAGCAACATGCCTTTCTGGGCTCCCCATCCAGGAAGGATATAGCCAGGTTGGAATCGGTGCAATCGTATCAGGTGAGGGAAAGCCATATGAGGCGAGGCAGAGGGAACTGGGTCTTCTCAGCTTGGAGAAGAGGAGACTCCAAGGGGATCAGTTGGTGACTTACATGAGGGGGTGTCACACAGAGGTAGACAGAGTCCTGTTTTCCCCTGCAAAGGACCAGGGATCAATTTGGATACCAGGAGGTACTTCCTGACAGTTAGAATCCCTAGGCTTTGGAATGGGGTTCCATGGGAGGTGGTTGAAGCCCCATCGGGGAGGGCGTTCAAGGATAGGCTGAACATGCACATGGTAGGCATGTCATGAGCGGAGCTGGCTGGAGCTGGGGTCAGACTAGATGGCCCAGCGGTCCCTTCTGACTCACTCCGTTTCTATGTTTTATACAGGCTGAAATCAAGCAGCACTTAGTTCAGGAGAACACACTCCCAGACTGCTCTTAATAGGGCTGCAGTTACACTCATCCCAGTACATTGAATACGCACTCAATATGTGCCTGTTTTAAGTGCTGCACTTCAATATTCACCACTACAATGTTCCATCAGAAAAGGGACACTGATTGCATTGCCTAGAAGTGGAAAGTTTGATGAATGGTAGGCTAGAGCACAGAATCTCACGAAAGCTCAATATCTTCACATAAACATATGAGGGAATGGATTCCGTTTTGCCCACTGCTCAGTGCAAAATTGCAAGAATAACTTGACAATCCCCCAGAGGTTACAAATTCATTTCATTTTTTGTCTTCCTTCTGCTCACTGAAAGACATAGCCTTAGTTTTAAGTTTAAGTTCTGCCTTCAGCTTTATTGATGTCTCCCTCTTATGTGTATCCAAACTCTACATTTTAAGTGAATCTAAAATTCCTTAAGTGAAGGGGGGAGGGGGAGGCAGCAGGGAAGAGAAGAGCTTATAAATGAGAATACTGTTTTGTATCAGAGTAGGACAATAAAATAAGTGGAGACCTCAGAAATACTATGCTTCCCAGAGTTGTGAGGCTTTTTCTGCAAATGCCTTCAAAGAGATCTACTGATATCACACCAGAGTGGCCTGGGAGGGTTTTCCATATGAAAACTGTATAAAATTTAGGCCTGGGGCATACTTTGATAAAGTTACCTTTACTCTGAGCAGACCTCCTCCAAGGCAGCTAAGCAGCCTTTTCCAACCGGTTACTCTCCAGCTATGTTGGACTACATCACCTATAATCCCCAGCCAGCATAGCCAACAAAACTGAAGGGCACTGAATTGAGAGCGGGATAAGCAATGCAGACCGTCAGAAAAGAAAAACAGGTGAAAACCACGAGTCCAGGCAGGTGTCAGTTTCTCTTGCCATACCATACTGGATCTGTACATCTGGTAGACGAGGAAAACCATCCCAGATTGAAGGAGTGCACTGTTCTTCCGTCAAGGGTTATTGGTCAGGAGCCAATTGAATCAGTTGGTCAAGAACATCACGCCCATCCTGCACGATGTCTGGCCCATGAATTCAGTGCTTTCCATCTCCTTTACCTTCCAAGAAGTCATAAAATTTTCTAGCATCATTTTCAAGTATGCAATAGTATGCAACACCACTCTGCAAGGAAAGAGACTGCAGTTTAGAGATCCATGCAAATAGAAACATAGAAACTGAGCAAGTCAGAAGGGGTCTCCTGGGCCATCTAGTCTGACCTCTGGCTTCACTCACATCCCGAGCTCCCCTAATCTGCACCCCATCTATCAGCTCCTCCCTGCTGGTCAAATCTAGTGGTGGAGTCAAGAAAGATGGTATGTTTCCCCAGGTGGAATGGCCAGTTATGTGTCACCAAAGATGAAAACAGGAACAGCCAAAAACAGGACTACACAGGATACCTATTAGCATGAGATTTACATAGGTTATCGGATACTTAGAGGTGCAAATTTAGAACGAAGGGATAAAATTTAAAAACAGACACAGTGTTGAGACAAGACTATGATGGAGTGGCCTGTGTCCCTGCTCTGCCCTCTTTAACCTGGTCTTGGACTAGACAACCCTTTAAGTAGAGGAATCCTACTTAAGAGGCCTGTCTTCTGCAGGTTAGGACACATGGCCACCTCTGCCCATGGTATTACAGAGCATGGAGCCATACATGAAACAGAGCATCTGATTCTCCACATCTGTGACTGCAGTTTTGCAGTTTCAGAGGGTCAATCCACCCATGGAATGCAAAGTTTGTTTACTTGGTTAACACAAAAACCTGCCCCTTCGGACTTCTGAGCACCTCCTCCACATGCCCAGGCATGACTGGCAAACCTCTCTCAGCCGGGCCCAGAAGGGTCAATGGCCTCACAAGAACTCTTTGGATGTATGTTTGGGAGTACAATTTCAATGGCCATCTCCCTGAAATAACAAGAAAACAATGGGAACTGGTGATCTTTGCTGACAGTGGAAACAGAACAGGACAGTGAAATTTTCCAGAACATAAAACATCCTTAACTTGCTCTCTCTGTATCAACCAAGGTCATGGGCATGTGAGGCTGAAATTCTCCGCTTGGAGTGGGCTATGAACTGCTTGGTATGACTGCCTTATGAAGCCGGCTCTGCTCTGGGTGAGAGCATAAAAGCTATACTAACTTCAGCAAAACCGTTGGCATATGGTATGACCACTTAGGCATCCGTAATGAAGATGGAAGAAACAACAGACATGCATAAGATCTGCATGGGTTAATATTTATTTACTGATGCAAATTTAGCAATGCAACACATCTCACCATAGCAGGGAAGATGTTGACCAGGTAAGTATTTTGCGTGGTCAGCCGAGTGTCGCTTATTCATGCACTGTTGATGGGCAGCTTCAAGGCCCTCTTCACTGTCCCTTTTTATCCTTCAATAGGTGTTGGACTTCATATTTAGCACACTTTGGCAGTTCATGCAAGTGAAGTGTTTCTTAGAGCCTGGGTTGTCTAACTTCAGAACTGGAAGTCTTAAGAAAGAACAGCTACACTAGCCTACAATCGAGGTATATAAATATCTATTATCAGTGAACTATAAGGTCTTAGGAAGAATAAGAAGAAAGAAGCAGGCCAGTTTGCCTCATCAGTGGTGTTGGTCATTATCATCTGTTTTGAAAGGGGTGACTGATCTTAGGCGATGTTTAATTCAGCAAAAAATGATTTTGAGTATGTCAGACACCACAATGTCTTTTCAATAAGGGCTCAATTAAATTGGGCGATTACTGAAGGTGCAGTGCCTTTCCTATTCATATGTTTTGGCAATGCCTAACAGCATTATGGGAAGGTAATAGCTCAGCTCAATTTTATAATAGAAAGTTCTTTATTTTTCAATGATATGCAACATTCAGTAGTCCTAATCTGTCTCTTGGAATTTAACATGGTGTCAGTGCGAAACAGATTCTTCCCACCCTTTTGACAACTAAAACTCTAATGCTACAGGATTGGAAGGATAATTGGCAACCTGCAATAAAACAATGGATGGAGGATTCAATGAAACTTTTACATTTTGAACAAGTGGTCTTTTGGTGCATAAACTTCAGCAAAGGCAGTCCAGATGGACTTCTGCTGAAGCGTATGCAGAATCACTTTTATCAGGTCCTGGCTACAAGTTGAGGATGACCCTCTACAAAGTAGGGCACGTGAGCATCCAAGGACAGCATTTTGCATGTGTGGATACTCTTTGATGAAATGCGACCGGAATTATCCCAAGCCATTGTCATCAGGGCCAGTTTAAAGGACAGGCATGCTTGGGAACCTTTGAAAGGATCGCACCTCAACAGTGGCTCACCCACCTGCTGGCAAGAACTCTCCACTGTTGCTCCTCCTCTTCCCCATATAATCCCCTTGTCCCTCTGCCGCTTGCTCTGCCCGTGGAGGGTGGTGAGAAGGAGCAGTAGGCACCTGTTCACTCACTCGTCAACTCTGTTTGCCAGTTAAGCGAGTTGTAGCAGTGTTGAGAAAAAGAAGCCGCTCGAGCCATTGGAGGGAATGGCAGCCGAAAGGCAGCCAGAAGAGGGAAGGGCCTCGTGTGGCATTTTTCCCAAGAGCACTCCAAAACCTGGAGACAACACTGAACATAGTGAGAAGGACAGAGAGCAGCCTGCAATTTTCTAGGTGGTGCCAGCTTCAGATTTGGAGGGACCTTGGGGGAAGGCAGTTTCCATCAGCTCCCTCCCTCCCTCCATGGTGCTGCCTTCTCACCCCAGAGCCACTAAATGTTCTTCTTCCCCCTGCCATGTCTCACAGTTGCTACTGCTCGCTTGACAGGCAGAGTCAGAGAGCCAGAGGGCAGCAGCACCAACTGCCCCTTCTCAGGGCCAGAGCAAGAGGCATGGGGACAAATCTGTTGCAAGACTGAACGGGAGGAAGTCCAGGGTGCTATTCAGTTGTTCCCTGTGTGGAGAGGGACCTCCACCGGTGCCTGCACATACTTTCTCCTGTCTCTGGCCCCATTTCTTACTTGCAGCTCATTCATGCTCTCTTTGAAGGCCTGTTTTCAGTTGTTTTTAATTTGTTTCACCGAGGGGGGAAAAGGTTGATAGGTGCTTAAAAAAACCTGGCACATTAAAAGAACTGTCAGCAAAGTACCTTTTGATAACAAGCCTGCTTATTTATATAGTCCAAGTCAATGTATTGCTGTGTAAAATATGCTTGGTAAGGTGAAATTTCATTGTGTTTCCATGATCACCTAAACAAAATAGTTCTAGCAAGGTCCTGAGAAAGAAACTAGGGGAAGTGGGGAAAACAAGCTGGCAGGAAGCAGTTGGGCTGCTTTCTAGGGACTGCAAGCTGGATCAACAAAGAAGCCACAATTTTTAGTCCACAGTTGTACTGAATGATCTTGTGGGGATGTGAGGCTTCGCAGGGAGGCGCAAATACTAAGATGGAGGCTCAAGCCAGACACTTCGTAGCAGACCAAGGACATTAAACACCTAAAATCAGTGGGAAGGAACCAGATATTGAAGAGAGAAGTAACAGGTAGCAGAAAGATGCTAAATCTCTTTCCTGAATGGCTGTTGCTTCCCTCTCCTTGGGCGAGTGTTACTACTTGGCCTGCAGCTAACAAAAGAATTTCACTCCTGAAGCTGGGATCTTTCCTGGATGGGAAAAAGTGACAAGATTGGATGGTAAATCCATGAAATAGGTTTAACTTGGATTCTTCCTGTGCAGACAGATCTGGATGTTCAGAAATGTACCCATGTTACATTTACTATGTAATAAATAAATAACTTGACCTATTCACATTTATTATAGGGCTGCTGTAAAATTATCATCCTTCCCAATCTTGTTTGCCTATTTGGAAATGAACATTTCAACACAGGGGTTTAAAAGTTATTTTACAGGAGTAGGAGAGAGGAAAATTCAGGGGAGCAGCATTTCTAAATGTTTAGGGTAGGTGAATCCACCCATTGGCAGAAGCAGCTCTTAAGCTTCGAAAAATTTAAAAAAACTTCCCCCACTCCTGCTGTAAAGCTGACCTGTCTTTTTTGCTACTTCTTCTTTTAAAAAAGAACTCTTAAAATATTTTTAAAAATAACTTGCAAACATTAAGAAAATGCTACTGCAAAATTTCCTCCTGAATAAGAGAAACATATTTTTCCCTCCAATTATTTTGACCAGTGCCAATGAAGGAGTCTGCAGTCTTGTACATATGGCACCAAAAGTAATTTTAGCCTTTGCTCTCTCTCTCTCTCACATGTACTCGTCTCCTAACCCGTTCATTCTAACGTTTTATTCTTTCAAGGAGCTCAATGCAGGACAGACAATTCTCCTCACATCTCAAAGTCAGTTTTATCTCCAAAATGGCCCTATCATGTCATAAAACCTGGATGAAGAAATGCAGTTGACCCTCCAAATGTGTGGGGGTTAGGGGTGTGGACCCCAATGAAAGCGGAAAAACTTTAAATATTTCTAGCTGTCCTCCCACTGCAAACCTTAACTCTTAAACCTAGCCAACTGCTAGGCACTGGCCTAACCCATTCCCAAAAGGAAGGAAGACTGAGCGATGCCTGCCGCAGGAAGGGCCCAGCTCATGTCCAGAGTCGCCGCCATGCCCCTCCTCCAGTTGCGGAGAGCAGGCGCCTTTTCCATCTGCAGCTTGCGCCCAGTCCCACTTCATGCCCCAGCCCTCCAAAAACATTCCCGTTTAATTGTTGAGGACAAACCCATGAAGAGTTAATCCTGTGAAAGCTGAGGTTTGGCTGTATATGAATCTGCACACCTCATGCTCATAGACGTTCTCTGAATTCCATCTTGAAGTGTGTTCTTACCTGAATGTGCATCAGAGAGTTTTGCTTTTTATGTTCACTTTATGTTGCTTGCTTATTTACCCACATGTAAGTATATATAGTCTTCCATTTTGGATGGAGACCAGTGTGACTCAAAGTGGAAGATTCTATGGCACCCACATGGAAGCTGAACAAAAAAAAAAAGTCACCATTGGAGTACTCCTGATTAAGGAAAACGAATAGGTTGAACTATACTGTTCAGGTGCAGCCCCATTCATAAGCAGCCCAGTGTCAGCTTTTGGTCTTCTCTAATGTAAGGATCTTGCAGTATATTAGGAAAAGCCATTCTGTGCGCTCACACAAAGACACTTCTGGTTCAAACCAAGGTTTCTACATCCGGGTGCTAATGCAGTGAATGTCGCCATCCTAGCGTGGGGCTAGGAAAAGGAGGTCAACTTAGCAATTGACAAACACCTCTTCCTGAAGTTAATTTTAGATTATTTCAAGGCTTTTCCTCATATACCAATTCTTCTCATGGTTTTAGAGCTTTGCTAAATTCACAGAGGGTCACCAGAGTATAGGTGGAAAGAAAAGAAGGAAACAGAAATGCCTATATTTCAAACAATGTAGGCAACTGTGCAGACAAAGAGGATCCAATGTTCCAAAGAATGGTGATAACTACCATTTCCTTCCTAATATTGAGTATTCACTGCACAGTGAATGATTAGCACATGAGATGTATGGTCACTGTTACCTTTAATAGTGGGAGTTTTGTGGCCCAACCTAAGCTTGGTTACTCCGGGAAGCAGAAAGAACATTTTGAGAAAGCCCCTTTGCAAGTTATGAAAAGTGGGGGTAACTTGGGCTGGGTAGCATTACTCTATTACCCAGAATATGGGAAATGAGGTCCAAATGTGTGAATCTGAGTCCAGAATAAAAGCATAGTTTTCACTGCTATTGCTTATGAACCATCACAAGTACCAACTTTTTAAAAAGCACTTGTAAAACAAGGTGTTCTTCATAAGTCGTTGCATTTGGTTAAGTCACCGGTTTGATTCATTCAATACAAAACCCGGCTGGTCTATTCAGGCAATGCTGCTGATTGATCAGGCAGACTCTTCATTTAAGTTGAATTTTTAATAGAAATACTTGGAATCTATGAGCGAAAGCAATCAGGTGTTAGGGCAACTGCTAGGAACCCAACCAGGGCCATGTCCAGCATCAAACACAGGGAGATCCTGGGCAAGGCTCTTTTCATGATGTAAGACAGCAATTACAAAGCAAGCCCTGTCCTTAGAAGGAAGAGTCCAGGCCAGAAGGCTTTGAAGTCTGTCCCTTTCCAGACTTGCCCTTAGCACAATTGCAAGGAGCAACTATTGGTGCCACTTGAAGAAGAGGCAGCTCTTGCCTTTCATTGTGAATAGTCCCCATTCCCCAGACGGGCATTTACACAGCTGACAGAGTCCTGACCATAAGGTCTATGCATTCTGGGGGGCTAGGGACTGCTCTGCCTCCAAATGGACTAATGGAACAAGGGTGAGGATGACTAGCTGCCTGTTTTACTTTTAAGTGTAGGGCTGGGATGTGGTCAGCAGCAGACAAGAAAGTCAAAGAGTCCCATGTCCAAAAGCAAGGCTTAATAGCAAGGTCAAGTCATGGAGCAGGCCAGAGTCAGGAACCAGAAGTATGTACTGGAACAGAAGAAAGAATGGTTGTCACAAACAAGTCAAGGGTCAAGCACAGAAAGATAAACAGAGGTACAGACACCTTGAAGCAGGATCATGGGGTGGGACACGCAGTGAGACAGAACAAGGTTTACTCAAGGTGCAGGTGCTGAGCCACAGCTAGAGACAAGCCTGCACTGCTGAAGCAGCACCAAGAGCAGGCAGGGTGCAAGAACTACAGCAAGTGTAGGAACCATGGGCTTGCTCCGACGCTGCTCTTCCTCCAGGGCCCCCAACCGGCACTCGTCAGGAGGCTGCGTGGTTCGCCAGGTCCTGCGATTGATCCTGGTCGTTCTGCTTCGGGGCACCAAAGCAGTCCAGTCGCTGTCACACTCAGCCCAGGAAGATCCTGATCTGCCCAAAGACCCCCAGACACAAGCTCCTATGTGCTGCTTGACTCGGGTGGCTACAGGCCAGTCTCTGAAGAGCCTTCCAGAGGGCATGACACCTGCTAAAAACAAAGTATTTATTTTCCCTAACAGCAACCTTTCTTCCCCTAATCAACTGCTTTTGAGCTTCTTAGAGAGATCATGCTTCTTTTCATTAAGGAAGGAACTTAATCTGTATGAATATGCATTCTATTCATGCAAATTTAATCCATTCCTCAATTAAAATGCATATTCCATCTGCTAGAATACCAGCCCTTTAACAAATGTGTGTCTCAGTTTACTGCATTTTAAGACACCTGCCTCTAAAACCAGCCTTTGGAGCTGTACACTTTCTGCCATTGGAGTGGTATCATCTGTGTATCTGAGGTTGTTAATATTTCTCCCAGCAATCTTAATTCCAACTTGTGATTCATGTAGCCTGGCCTTTTGCATGATGTACTCTGCATATAAGTTAAATAGGCAGGGAAACAATATACAACCTTGCCGTACTCCTTTCCCAATTTTGAATCAATCAGAAGTTCCACGTCCAGTTCTCACTGTTACTTCTTGACCCACACAGAGGTTTATCAAAAGACAAATATGATGGTCTGGTACTCCTATCTCTTTAAGAACTTGCCACAATCTGTTGTGATCCACACAAGCAAAGTCTTTTGTGTAGTCAATGAAGCAGAAGTAGATGTTTTTCTGGAACTCCCTAACTTTCTCCATGATCCGGTTTATGTTGGCAATTTGATATCAAGTTTCTCTGCCTCTTCGAAACCCTGCCTGTACTTTTGGTAGTTTTCTGTCCACATACTGCTGGAGCCTAGATTGTAGGATTTTGTGCAAAACTCTGCTTGCATTTGAAATGAGCACAATTGTTCAGTAGTTTGAACATCTTTTGGCATTGCCCTTCCTTGGGATTGGACTGTAAACTGACTTAAACGTACAAACTATTTCATGCTGCTAAAGGATAATACTAAAGAGTGTTATTCAAATATAATTATTTTCTGAATTTTAATAACTTCTCCTAGAATCTTGAACTGAAAATAACCCACTGTTGGAATAACATGTCACCTAAGAAATCAGTGGGCTTGCTATTAATATGCACTATTTATCTTCAGTAATGAGATTTTGTGATTAGACAGCCAGAGTGTGCAAAGCTGCGGAGCTTTCCTGAGCGAGAGCGCATTCCAACCCTGGGAGCTTAACTGGGCACTCCAAAAATGTTGCCCTTTGCCCAGTCAAGGTGTGAATGGGAGAAAGAGGGGGCAGCACTCCTTAGAAGCATGTATGAATGGAGAAAAAGGTGTTTGTATATAAGTCCTAATGTACACAGCTCCTAAAAGCAGTGTGGTCACAAGGCACTGATGCTCTCAATTTAAATTGGAGGTCTCATACCTCAGGCTCATGGGCCCAGGCTTCCTACCTGAGCTTGTGGTCCAGTTCTCTGGGGTTCCCAGGATGGGTAACCTCATCCTTCTAGGTCCATCCCATTTCTTCAGACCTCTATTTTTTTCTGGACCTTCTGGCTTTTGCAGCCCCCACAATTTTAAGGCTGAAATGCCTCCTCTAAGAGTTACTGGGAGTACGGCCTTTGAGTTAAAAGTATCTCTGATTCCATTCTTTGGGCTTTGGTCCTGACCACCTTTGTTCTTTTGCCACACCCACCACTGGAATTTGGCCCCTGGGATGGATTTCAGCCCTTATGTTGAAAAAGTTTTGATGCCTCTGGTTTACATGTAGCTTTCCAGTGTGGGGATACACAACGATGGCATCTGGTTTTGGGTCAAGGAAGGGATAGGGAAGAAATCGTGCAGTTTCCCTTTGAATATGGACTACTTTAAACCAAATCAGAATGTCTGCTTTTCTCCAGGAGAACAGGGCAAACAAAAATGTACATTCTCAGACTCCCTGACATTCTGCTTCCCATTCTGAGTCTGATTCTTCTGGAAACCCAGCTAGCAGTCCTTGCGAATGAGCCCCCAACAAAGCCATCTTTTTTCACTCCCAACAGGCTAAGTGTTACATGTGACCAGGGCCATCATGTGTATTAGAACTGGTCTGAAAGTTTTGGGAAGTAAAGACCACACTTGCTTCTCCTACATTTCAGAAGGGAGGCAAAATTCACCAGCAATTCCCCTGGTTCCATTCTGCTGTACCATCTTTTGACCTAGAAAATTATCCCCACCTCCCCACCAATAGCTGAAATGCCCCCTTCCCACCTGTAACCCTTGCCAATGGGAGGTCCCAAACTAAGGTGGTCATTTTGGCCCTAATTTATAGACTATTTCTTGTGGGCATCCAAAACTCATGGCAAGTTTTGTGACATAAAGTTCTGAGAAGTACAAGGAAGATGTTCTATAGACCTAATCTAAATTGAGAAAGAGGATGAAAGGGGTTCTCATCTTTTATATGAGGATATTTTTATCCAGTTCTCTGGCTTCTATGACTGCCTTGCACCTTTTGTTCAGAATTTCAAACCCCCTGCTTATTCTTAGCTCCTTGGTGACTAATCTCCAAACTTCAGATATCAAGACATTTCCGTACATGATGTTCTTTCCCAGACGTCTCCAGCTTCTGCTAAAAAGAGGTGGGGACATCTAAGCAAATGCCACATAAGCCTGAGGGCTAGACAAAAAATAATAATTATACAAATGAAGGAATGGGAAGGAAAAATGTGAAAGAAAGAACATCAGCCAATTTCTGAAGGCTCACAAGTTGAGCTTGGGATCTGTCAGAGCAAGCATCTTGAGGGCTTTCTTTTCTTGTGTCCATGTCCTGAAAAATTGATGAAACCAATTATAAAAGTCTCAAGAACAAAAGAAAAACCTCAGCAAACTTGCTCCTCTAGGAAAAACAAAGGAAAAAAAGAAAACAAAAATAAGCAACATACATCTAATGTCAAATGACAGCAGCTGCTCGCAGCTCTACGTAGAGAAACTTTGATTTCCAAACAGGGGCTCTCTCTTGGGTCCCCCAGCCTCATGAAAGCAAATAAGATATTTAATAAGATACAGAGAATGAGAGCGAGGCAGTGCTCATATTTCAGTGGGGCTGAGGGGGAAGGCAAACATGGGGAAGGGTCAGATAAGTATATATAGTAACGTTCTGGAGTGCTGGTTTGGTGACGGCAAGCCACGCAGTGCGAACTTGGTCAGATTTCAGGAGATGATCAGGCAGGCCCAGAAATATTTCTTTCTGAAATCGTGGAGAGGTGCTGCCAGCCCATGTTGAGCATACTGGGCTATATGGACCGTGGGACTAACCTGGTATAAGGAAGCTCCCATGCTCATAAATATAATGTGCACCCTACAGTCATTAGGACTGCATCATGTGGACAGATATCTATTGTCATAAGAAGACAAAGAATGGTTCTTGGGTCTTAGGAGGTTGGCCACATCCCCTTTCAGCTTCCCATGAGAAAATCCCAGGAAAGCAAGCTATTGTGGGATTTATATGTACATAAAGGTTGAGTCTTGCTTCTGCTAGAAGCAAACAAATCGTGTCCGCAGAGATTAGTCTCCAGTGCCTTTTCTTTACTCCACAGCTGCTCTGGGACATACTTCAAAAGTGACACTGGGAGCAGAAGTATTAACTCTTTCTTTCTGTGCTTTATTCTGGTCTAAATACACCTCACCATCCATCAGGTCCAACTGTGGTTTGGCCTTGGTCTTGTGTTCTCAAATGAAGAAGAGCCAAAATTTTATACTCTCAATGTTCGCTCACCTGCTTTACAAGAGGTTCCGCCTTGAGAAGACTGAAGGGGGACATGATATCCTTCTATAAGTACCTCAAAAGCTGTCACAAAGAGGAAGGTCAAGATCTCCTCTTGCTGTTGCAAGAGTGTAGGACATGGAATAGTCAATTCAAGTTGTGGCAACCCAGATTCAGGCTGGACATCAGGAAAAGCTTCCTCGCTATCAGCAATACGACAGTGGAACCACCTGCCTAGAGAGGTGGTGGGCTCTCCCACACTGGAGACATTCAGAAAGACACTGGACAGCCATCTGAGTAGGAGGGTGTAACTTGGTGTCCCGCAACAGCAGGGGTTGGACCTGATGGCCTTCATGACCCCTTCCAACTCTGCTATTCTATGATTCTATGAAGTCTGTCTAGTCTTCTCAATATTGATTGTGTAAGTGTAGCTCAGCCCCAGCCAATGCCATTTCCCATGACATTGTTCACCCAGTAAACAGGACAACAACGCTGGGGAATAGATGTAATTTTCAGAACTTAGTCACATCTGCGTCTTGTAGCCACAGATACAAACTAGTATTGATCAATCTATTTTTGACACAGTGTCAATGCCTCTTAGGATGCAGGGAATTGTTGCTGGGTTCCTTAAAATGCAGTGTTGCAAACTGTCACTTTTTGCCTCCTAGACACTTCTGTCCTCTTTTTTTTTAACAGCATGACTCACAAAAGCCGAGGGGGTGGGGAGGAGAGAACGGCAGTGTTGTGAGCGTGGCAAAATCAAGGAGAAGCCAGCCAGCCAGCTAGCTCTTCACTGCAGCACCACAATTGGAGTAACCTCTCCTTTGGCTGAGCCCTCCAGATGGTTGGGGTGCAAACGTTCCCATACTCAGCCATGCCGTGCTAGTTGGGAGTCAGGGAAGTTACAGTCCAGCACATCTTAGACGTGAAGAGAGAGGCCGGATTTCATATGGGATTACTAATGGTGAAATGGCATTCCACGCGTGACCCCTCTCTCCCCAGGTCTGCAGAGCTGCTCTTGCTATATTTGCAGGTATATGCGACAGTCTGTCTCATGCACAGGCTTATTTAGCCATGCAGGTGATATAAGGATATCAAATATTTCCCTCCCTGCTAATTTTCCTCTCATTTTTATTAACGGGGTTCTAAAGGATGACTGTGAATGGATGTATTTATGTTTGTTTCCTTCTTTTTCCATCCCTGCTTGTTTGCTTTTTTGCCACTTCCCCTGTTTTCTTTCATTTTGTTTTATTTGCATTTTTAAAAGATAACCTTTGCCACAGGGTTGTTGTGGAATAAAAAAGGGGCTGTAAACAATGTAGCCAGCTTCTTGGAAGAACAACATAATAAAATGGTAGTAGTTCATGCCATTATTTTGAATACTAGTTAATAACTATTAACAATAAAAATGATTAATTATATTTTGCAATATATTTCTGGAGGGTCTAGCTAATGTCCAGAGAGAAGCATTATTTATACATATATTAAACATTTAAACATTATTTATTTAATTATTTATAGCCCATCTTTTTTGTCTTCAAGGAATCCAAGGAAGCGCAAACATTTGATGTTGTAAAGCCGCCCTGAGGCTCCGGCAAGGGGCGGCATAGAAATGTTTTAATAAAATAAATAAAGAAAGAAATAAAATAAAAAATAAATTCCTCCTCCTCTCTGTTTATTCTCCCAAGAACCTTGTGAGGTGAGGTTAGGCTGACAGTGACTGGCCCAAGCATGCTTTGTGGCTAAGTGAGGACTAGAAACCCTGATCTCCCGGATCTCTGTCCCACACGCTAACCACTATACTATACTTTTCTGCTGTAGCAGACCTTTGCCAGTCTATGCTAGCAAAGAATTTGGTACCAAATGCAGAAAGAAAGAAGCAGGATGGTTTGCAAAGTATACTGTGATCTGGGTTCCACACCCCCCTGATACAGAAGACCTGACCTCTCTGATTTCACCCATGGACGCAGCTCTTCCTGTCAAGTCGTTGCTGTGTCAGCCCACGCTCCCTCACCATCAGCTGTCTCCTCACCTATGTGAGTTGTGATAAACCTCAGGCCTGAAGCTAAATCCAGGAGGACTGGAGGGGCTTCCTCAAGAATGGAGGTTCTGATGCCCTTTCCCCTGATCATCTCATGTATATAACTGGGACTCTGAAGGAGGAAATCCCATTGTACTAAATAAATGAGAAGAAATGTCCATGAAGGGCCATCAAAGGAAAGCAGTGACTTCATTTCAGCTAGGTTCAAGTTTAGTTTGCTTTTAGGGTGGATCAGGACATGCTGAGATCATCAAGAGGGACTACCCCTGAAGTAATTACTTCCATTATCCTACCATGCTGCCTGCATTTATGGGGGGGGGGACTAAAAGAATTTGTTCCAGAAGACTAAAGATTGATGAATGAGCATCCATAAATGTTGTTTTCAGTCTTTCCTCCAGGATACAGGTTTTTTTTAAAAGAACAAGAGAAGACTGAGGGGGGACATGATATTCTTCTCTAAGTACCTCAAAACCTGTCACAAAAAAGGTCAAGATCTTTTCTTGCTGATGCCAGAGTGTTGGACATAGAATAATCCATTCAAGTTGTGACAACCCAGATTCAGGCTGGACATCAGGAAAAGCTTCCTCAGTCAGAGCAATATGGCAGTGGAACCAGCTGCCTAGAGAGGTGGTGGGCTCTCCCACACTAAAGATATTCGAAAAGAAACTGGGCAGCCATCTGAGTGGGATGGTGGAACTGGTGTCCTGCAACAGCAGGAGGTGGACTCGATGGCGTTCATGGCCCCTTCAAACTCTTCTATTCTATGATTCTATGGTTCTGTGAAAACAAACCCTTATATCACCTCACAAACCTGATCTAATTTCATACCTTTTCCACTGATTTGTTTTTCTTTTTGTTCCTTTCCATTTATGGTTCTTCCCTTTTGGGGATGGCAGCTTGATACCAACGCCTGCCTCAGAGGTGGGCCACTTGTGGGCCTCTAAATGTTCCTGGACTGCCATTCCCATAATCCCTTACCATTGGCTGTGTGGGCTTGGCGAATGGCCCAACTCCTGGCCTATACTGAAGCCTCATTGGAGAGACAGTTTCTCTGCGTGTGGCTATTTTGGGCTCTGTAGTCTGCAAGGGTGCCTCACAGTGCTGAGTCTACACCCATCTAACCTTTTTCTCCTCCTTTGGCAACAGGGATATTTATATCTTCACTGCTCACATCTGTAGCTTAACATCCAGCCTCATTGCTGCTGATGTAGTCAAAGTGACAGCTCCCGATCCCCAGGTGAGCATCTCATTAATCAATCTTCACCATTCACCCTCCTCTTGGCACTGTGGCCCATGTTGAAATTCAGGCAGTTTTGAAGCACTGACAAATTCTCATGCCGAGATCCCACAACATGTCCTCTTGCCTGTCACTTCTGTAATGAAACATCAGAGCCTTTATGGAGTAAGCAGGGCTGTAGCCCTCCTGGTGCTAAGATGAAGTGTGTGTGTGTGTGTGTGTGTGTGTGTGAGTGAGAGAGAGAGAGAGAGAGAGATGGACATCAAAACTGTGACATTTCACATTACCACCTAGCAAGAGAATGCCTTGCAGTCTCTTTCGCACAGAGAATTACATTCAAATAGCCAGACCACCTGCCTGTTCATCTCATGCATGGAAAAAATCAGGCAAGTGGCAAATGAAACCCATTTACTTTAAGGGATTTTTCCTCACCCCTTTCCAGCATCTTGAACAGGACTGAGCAGATTGCAGACTTGTTGGATCTACCTTATCCATTTATTTTATATAGAACCCCAACCAGATCCAGATGCAAAGGACAGATACACTTAGAATTCCAAGACTGGATGCTTCTGAACATATGTCATATCAGCTTTGAACGGAGCCTGCAAAACTTGCTTACACTAGTTCACTAATCCAAGCTTTCTTCCTTTTAGTGACCTGGTGTAGTTGGGGAAAGCCATTTTGTTGTAGGGACTGTTAAACAAACAAGATGTGAATAGGACAATCCTTCAAACAGAGAAGGACAGTACACTGACAGCCCTTAAAGTAGAGGACTGTCCACAGTAAAGAGGACACACGATTGCTCCTTGAAGAACATGAGTCAGCAGTGTGATGCGGCGGTGAAGAGGGCAAATGCCACCCTTGGTTGCATAGCCAGAAGTGTGGCTTCTAGATCAAGAGAGGTATTACTACCACTCTACACAACTCTGGTGCGCCTGCAACTGGAGTATTGTGCTCAGTTTTGGGCCCCTCATTACAGAAAGGATATAGCCAGGTTGGAGTCAGTGCAGCATAGGGCCACAAGGTTGGTGGCCGGTTTGCAGGGGATGCCGTATGAGGCGAGATGGAGGGACCTGGGTCTCTTCAGCCTGGAGAAGAGGAGACTCAGAGGGGATCTGTTGGCGACATACAGGTATGTGAGGGGGTGTCACACGGAGGTGGGCAGAGACCTGTTCTCCCCTGCAGAGGAAGGCAGGATGCGCTCCAACGGAGCCAAGCTCAGGGAGCCAAGGTTCCATTTGGATGCCAGGAAGCACTTCCTGACAGTCAGGACCCCGAGGGTGTGGAATGGGCTTCCACGAGAGGTCGTTGAGGCCCCATCAGTGCAGGTGTTCAAGGATAGACTGGACGTCCACATGGTGGGCATGTCATGAGTGGAGCCAGCTGGTGCCGGAGGTCAGACTAGATGGTCCGGGAGGCCCCTTCTGACTCGCTCTGTTTCTATGTTTCTATGAAGGGCTTCAGCTCTCAAGGAAGGGGTGATGCGTAGAAGAGGCAGAGCTGCAGAGGGGTCATCAGCCGGGGAAAACACCATGAACCAATGCTGCTCAAGATGTTCCTTGACATGGAGTTAACTTCCCAACTTCACTGTTCTTCGGAGATTATATGCACATCTCCAGAGCACCGTTTTTTGTTTTGTTTTGGTTGATCCAATAAAACCACTGGCCTTACAGGGCCAGTGAAAACAGAATGCATAGATAGAATGTCCAATATAGTGATTAGATTAAAATAAATAAATTGGCCTCACTAGACTAATGCATCAACACATACGCACCCACATTTTTAATTATTCATGTATCTGAATTGTCACTCGCAGTTTTTCTACCATATGATTAAAAATGACTGATCGAGCTTGATATTGTCTCAGTGGTGATGGGAGAAGCGGTGGTGAGGAGGGAGAGTGAGACCAAAAGCAGAAGCACCTGAGATTTCAATTCACTGTCATTTTGTATTACAGTGTCACCTCTGCAAAAAGGCATTCCTGATAAAGTAATTAAGAAACAGTAGCTGCCTGAAATGATTTATGGCTTGGAGAATAACAGCTGAAATTTCTTGGCTTTTTGTTTTTCTTTTTTATGAGGAGCAGAACAAGTTAATCATAATGCACATGGGCTACATCAATTTCTTGCTAAGGAAAAATAACTGATCTTAATGTTTTTACACGTAACTCGAGGAGCCAATGACATCACTGGTGCCTGTAAATCAATGCCATCATCACTGGGATGGTCCCATGAAACTAAAGTCATGGGATCAGCAGAAGAAATGCTTCCAAAGGGGGATGACCCTAGTGGGCTGCTGCAAAGGGGCACCTGAATGCAGGAGAAAAGAGGAAGGCTGTTTGGTCCAGCATTCCATGGAATCTAATCTCCTTTGATCTGGAAGAACTTCCACCAAACCCTGGTGCAAAATAGTGGCTGGTTGAGAAGAAGCATCTAATGCAAGGTGTGGAAGTTCTACCCTTAAAGGTGGTCCAACCTTGTTCCTCAACTAGATTTTAAATAATAAAATAAAATAATATTATGCCTCCAGAGTGGAGCCCCATGCAAAATAATTCCTCAAATGATGGAGCCATTTAGCTATCATACTCCCTGAGTCACAGACTGGGATGATCTTTGTGTGCAGCAGGAATGAGGAAGGGCCGACTTCCAGTTTGGAGAAGTTCTTGAGGTCATATT
Source organism: Varanus komodoensis (assembly GCF_004798865.1). NCBI lineage: Eukaryota > Metazoa > Chordata > Lepidosauria > Squamata > Varanidae > Varanus > Varanus komodoensis. The sequence goes on from NW_025335549.1 coordinate 5,032,193, forward strand.
CCAGTATTAGGAGAGGCCAAAGGTAAAAAGAACAAAGCACCAGTTTCCAGCACACCTTAACAGTAACCCAAGTTTCCTTTCCTTACAGGTAACTAACCCTTAAGAGGGGAATTCCAGAATCAGAATGAAGGAAATCTACTCAGAAGCTAGGAAGTCAATACATATCAGCAGTCATGACAATGAAGTTTGGGCCAGTGGAGGAGGGGATGGAGAACTGGGAAACTGGAGGGCTGGATTTGATTGCAAGCATGTCAGTTGTGTCCTGCACACTGGAACTTCCTAACCCCTAATATGCAATTACAAATATCTATATTTGAATCATGACAAGAGTGTTGATTTGTGCTACTTACTTATGGGAAAGCTGCAGGAAAGGAAAGTTGCTGCTGCTGCTCCTCTTCCTCCTCCTCCTCCTCCTTGCTGCTTTTGTTGAATAAATGGGAACCAGAATCCTTGATGATCTATTGCACATTATCTAGTGATCTGTCAGTAGATCCCAACCTAGATCGGCCTTCTCTGTTTAAATGGCTGGGTTTGCAAGATTCATGGTGTTGGTTGAGGAGGATATTTTATATTGTTAATTTGTTGTATATTTGGATGTATTATATTTTAATTTTATGTTGTGAGCCGCCCCGAGGCTTCAGCGAATGGGGTGGCATAGAAATGTTTTAAATTAATTAATTAATTAATTAATTTGCCGGATGGCGATGACTCAGGTTGAAGTCATAGGGCAGTCTCCTTGCATAACCTCTGGTTGCCAAGCTGCACAACGAAGAGTGCTTTGGAACATATTTGCTGTTATTCATTTAGATGACAAACATCTTTGTTTTGGATAGAAACATCTATTCACTCTGAAGAAATTCTGATTCCTCTACAAGAGGGAAAGTAGAAGAGAAAATTCAAGGCCTCTTTTGATGGAAGATGACACAATGCAACAAAACCTTCTCCTACCTTGTTTATTATGCACTGTTAGATCTGGTTCAGGAATGTAATCAGAATGAGATTGAATCAAACAAGAAAAGAACAACAAGAGACTCACCAGCATACAAAATATGATGCCAAAGAAGAAAAGTCTATTGTAAGGAAAATTGACATAAGTATGGAAATAGCAGGACAGTGAAATCTTTAAATTTTCTTACATCAAGTAAAACCTTGAGACTTCCTATGGAGTGAATACGTCAACTATGAGATGAAGTCCTTTAGAAACATTCTCTTATTTTGCAGTCCATGAGGTCCTTGCATTAATGCCAGTGGATTTGGTTTGATCCACTGGTTTGACCTAGAGGAGGTTCAATAGATAGACCATTGCATAGGTTTCTTGTTCCTCATCTTGGTAAAACTGAAACATGGATTTTTTTTCTCAGATCAAATCAAACCTGGATTTGAGTCTCATCTCAGGCAGGCTGCTGTCCTCAGATCCTCACAGGCCCTCACTCAGGCTGAAGACCTTGTCTCTAATTCCTGCCACACCAGAATCTGGAAGAAGTAATAACTGAACCAATATTTCTTGGAGGCTGGTAGCTGCCAATATCCTTCGCACAGAAGGCCTTCCTTTAGCTGAGGTTTCTGCTTTGATGGTGGACTGGCCACCCCTGAGACTAGAAGCACCACCTCCAGAGACTGACCTTCGGCACTTGTTCTTGTTATGTCAAGACTCAGAGATGCTATTTGATGAAGATCCACAGTGATGAATGCCAAGCATTATTGGTAGCTCTGTTTAGGGGCTTGTCAGAGCCTTTCTAGCCTGCTTAAAATGCACTAAATATGGCTAGTAGGCATGACAAGTTATAAGAAAGGACACAACAGTGAGGTCAAAAGAAAAGCAGAGATACCATTCAACTCAAAGGTATTATACTACTCTCTGTCTGCTGTGGAACAATTTAAGGCTTAACAATTTAAGTTGTCAGAGATGTAGACCTACTTTCATTAATGGGCAAACCTATTTCTTGACTTCCTCCTTGAAGGTGCATTTGGTGAGAAAAAGGTATATAGAGAAAAATAAGTTTAACAATATTTGGGGTCTATTTATTGAATATGTCTTAAAAGTGGGGGGAGTTTTCAAGCCTTCAAAAAATCATTACAGTTTTGAAATGGGAGACTGTCCTGAAATGTTTAAATGTTTTTTTTTTCTTCCTGATTGTAACATGTGTCATTGGTCCTGGTGGTGAGGGGCACTGTTTTGTAAGAATTATTTTAATTGCATGTTTATTCTTTTTCTTTTTCTTTTGGATGTAAGGTTCATTTTGTTTTTACTTCAGACTGAAAAAAATAATTAAAAATATTTTTAAAAAGAGATGAAGGTGCATTTGACAGCTGGCTGTGCAAGTTGCTCAGCTGCAGCACAGCCAAGAAGACTGCATTGTGGAATGCCACCACGACTCTGACCACCTGCATCTCGGCAGCCTGAAATTGCTATCCAATGTACTGATTATCTGAATTTTTAAAACTGCAGAAGGAAGTGAGTGGCTCTTATGTTGTCTCCTCCAAGTTGTCCCTTGGAGTCTGAGAGGAAAGAGAAGCTTCAGGCTGCCCTACTCTTGCCTTCTTCCTGCAAAACACACTTCAAATAGAAACACATGTCATTATACTCACTTCCTCACTTGACAGCTTCTTTTCTTCCCCTCTTTCTCTCTGTTCAGTGGGCTGCCAAGGGAAGGAATGTTTCTCTTGGCAAATACAGTGATATAGGGATACATGTTGATGTGCAGCCCTCTTGGTATACCTGATAACCACACCCACAAGGAGAGGTGAAAAATCCAGGTAGCTCTCTCGACCCCACTCATCCACACACCCATTAACAAGACCAGTTCTGGGAATTCGGATCTGCACCAAGAGTGGATCACTTGCCAACAGCATGTCATTGCTGGGAGAATTCACTTCCCCCTGGCATGAGCACCCCCTGACCCTGCCTCTGGGGAACCCCAGCTCTTCTACAACAGTGGTGCAGCTTGGAGAAGGTTCTGAGAATCAGGTCTGAGTAGCACACTGTCCCTGCGACCACAGGTTCCCTATCTGTGGCTGGAACCTGGGGTCAGACTAGATAGCCCAGGAGGTCCCTTCTGACTCGCTCTGTTTCTATGTTTCTATCTCCTTGGATTTAAACAAGCTCTGAGGCTTCACAACTGAGAGCAAGGGTAGCAGTGAGAGATTTTTGTTTCCTAGTTGTACTACTGTGAAGTCCATTGTCAGGCAGTCTGTCGAAAGCTCCTGTGTAGGCACCATTGCAAAATCCTCTAAACCTCAGCATTCCAGGAGCCCTGCTCCAGAATATCAAGCAAAAGAAAAAGTAATAGGTCTTCTCTTGCAACCTCCTTAAGGGTTAAAAAGGTAAAGGTTTCCCCTTGACGAAACGTCCAGTCATGCCTGGCTCTAGGGGGCAGTGCTCATCTCCATTTCCTGGCCGAGGGAGGCAGCGTTTGTCCGCAGACAGTCTCCGTGGTCATGTGGCCGGCATGACTAAACACCAAAGTGCACAGAACGCTGTTACCTGCCCACCGAAGTGGTACCTTTTCATCTACTTGCATTTGCATGCTTTCGAACTGCAAGGTTGGCAGGAGCTGGGACGGAGCAACGGG